>NC_080390.1:52271103-52571103 GCF_028751815.1 Salvia miltiorrhiza
GATCGAGGCCGTTCCAGTGAGAGTCGCCGGAATCTCCATCACCTGCCCGGGGAAGCAGCGCTCTCGTTAGAGAAGGTTTCTAGAATAAGGGAGGTGGCGCAGCAGAATTCGACGGAGGTGATGAGGGCCGCAGAGGAGTGCTACGACAAGGGACGTCATTCTCATCGAGGTTTCTGGGAGATTGTCTAAGTCTGCTTTTATCAGGATTTGATGGAGAAGAAAATCGGAAATGAGATAGCTGGAGAGGAAAGTGGTGTCTGCGAGCCCTAATCTTGTGTTTTGGGAAGAAAACAAATACAGTAGGATTTTGTTTGGAAATAAATGTAATTAGATTTACATTAATGGTCAGTTTAGGAATTGAAGACAACAAATTAATAATAATAAACAATATTCAGGATTTTTTTTTAAAATTGCCAGCAAATTTTGCCACATCAGCAAAATAATGAGCCATGTAAGCAGTAAATTACACGTCACAGTAGTAAGTCGCCGGATTTTTTATCGGTGTCAAAAATAAGAAAATGTGCTAAGTTCATGTATTTGTGGGCTGAAAAAAAAGTCATGTTAAATTTCAGAAAATACAAAAAGTTCATGTATTTACAAGCTAATAACCCAAAAAAGATTTATGTATTTGTGTTTCATAGGCTTTGGGAACAAAGTTTTGATTGATGTAATGAAAAACTTGATTTATATGTGACAAAAAACACACCTTAATACGTGAGTGTCTGGAGAAGAATTCATCCGAAGTTTAAAAATATTTCAGATTTAAAAATAAGCTATATAGTTTATTTTGAATTATTATTAAAAATAGTTCAAATTTTGAACTCATGACTTTTTAGTCCGAATTTACAAAAATTACAGATATAGCCTAAACTTATTTATGTTGTTCAGTTTATTTGCAATTAAAAAAATTACATTATTTTTTTTATTATACACATCAATTCCCAAATACCCCCATCTAATTCTAAATCAGATTAGAATTTTTGAACTCTTAAGTGAAATAGTGATATTTACGAGTGAAATTTTGACTCAGACTATAAATTAAACAACGTAGATAAATTCAAGTTATATTTGTAATTTTTGTAAGTTCGAACTAAAAAATCACCGTGGAGTTAAAATTAATGCTTTTTTTTTTAAAAAATAATCCTTTTAGTTTTTCAGGGAATTGTGTTTTATATGCTATGAGCCTATGACTATCTCCCCTTTGCAGGATGTTGCAGACAATTAATGTAAGTTGAGTTAAAATAAATCATATCTGTGTGTTCTTTATAAATATTTGATTTATTAGTGGATTTTATCAATATTCTCGAATAAACTAGAACTTAGATGGAAAAAGTATAAAAACATGTTAATTTGCGTCGGATTACAGAGTTCAAACTATATTATAGGCAATTAGTAAAACTTTGGTCTTTAATTAATGTTCACATAATAAGTCAATGCGATGCAAATTGGTTTAGTTGGATCGATACTGCCGACCTTTTTTATTTTGGGTTAAATCAACCCATATTTAATGGAGTCATTAGTTATTTTTAATTGTATCATATAATCCTGGCACGTGGTGTTAAAAGTAAAATGCTACTATTAAATACTAAAAAATAAATTAAACCCCGGAAACTAATTTCAAAGAAGTAGTGGATCGTGTTAATTTCTTAATAAAATTATTCTATTTTTTTTAATCTTGAACGCAAGCCTTCCCATTTATTTGTCAATTTAATTTCAAAATATTATTTGGTACTATTACATATATGCATTTTAACTTGGCCCGCAAGCATGTCCAACCTCTTACAACAGCGTAATAAATTGTTTGTGATTTCATTAAATAACCAAATTAATTTGGTCATAATAAAATGTTAAGAAACATCCAGAAGATAATTATCTATTATGCTAATAGGACCAACTACCAAGGCTAAATCACCTAATTAAACCTTCAAATTCTGATTTTACATATAAATTTTAATGTTTAGTATGACACTTATTGAATTCTTAGTTTCATTTTATTTTGTTACAATTAAAATTCTGGGCAAACTTATCATTGATATGGCTAGCTGACTAATTAACATTATTTCATAATAAATAAAGTCCTTTTGTGCCAACTAAGTGCTACGCGCGAGAAAGATTATGCCACATCAATTATTTGGATAGTTTCAAAATTTAAATTGATAGCAAAATCTAATTAAATCAAGGGGTTATTGCTGGAAAATACCTATAGTTTGTCAATTTTGTGGTTTATAACATGATCTTATAATTTGACCAGAAAATACACTAATTTTTAATTTAATCGCAATTATAACATGATCTTATATTCTGACCAGAAAATACATCAAGTTTCAATTTAATCTCAATTATAACATGACCTTATTTAGATTATTGTTCATCATAGATGTATTAATATTTATTGTAATTTCATACTATTAAATTGTTATGTATAAAATATTGTTAATTGATTGATTTATTTTTATAAAATTTAAGTTAGATGATTAATTATTTTATATTATTTGTTTCATAATATATATATATATATATACATATTTTTACATCTTCAACACACAAATGCATATATATATATATATATATATATATATATATTTGATTTTAATATTCTATTAATATATTACATATATCATAAGTATTTATCTATTGAAATTATAAAATATTAGGACCAATAAATAATTTAGGTACATATATAATAGGAACTACGTTTAAAAGTAAATAATATTATATATTATTCACATATAGATGTATATTCATCAAATATATATGTATATATTAGTATATTGTGAGATGAAAAGAAAATTAAAAATATTTAATGTTAAATTTTGATATTATTATACTAAATTAATTATAAGGTCATGCTATAATTACAATTAAATTGAAAATTGGTGTAATTTTTGGTCAAGCTACAAAGTTATGTTATAATTGTGATTAAATTGAAAATTTGTGTATTTTTTTTGTCAAATTATAAGGTCATGTTATAAACTAGAAAATTGGCAAACTATGAGTATTTTCCGGCAATAATCCCTTAAATCAATAGTTCATTAATTGTCATATCAGTATTAAAATTTGTATATAAAATTAAAATTTGATGATAGTTTGATAATTTTTAAGCAATTAGCCCCATTATCAATTATCAAAATACTATTAAAACTAATATAACTTGTTTAATGGTATTTTAAATAAGCAGCTTATAATATTATATGGCGGCAAAAAAAAAAACTTTAAAAATAACTATCTTGCTATATTTAGATAAAAAGTAGCTATGACTAAACAAAATAATACTATAAAATTTACCCAGCGTTACTAAAATATCATTTGGTACGCGACTAATACAAATTCACAAAGTTAAAATCATGCAATTGTACGTAGTGTATTTTGGATTTATACTAGATTTCGCAAAATCGTGAAACAATGCATTCATTGTTACACGATTTCATACTATTTATAGAGTTCGTGAAAGTGTATCAATTTCGTATTTCATGGGTTTTTGAATAAGTATGCGTTTCTTTGAATAAGACACTAACAATGACATAAAAATCTAATAAATTTTGTTCGTGTAATCATGTAATTCAACAAATTCATCATGTTACTCATATATAATAATTCATAATGATTTCATACTTTCTAGTTCATATGTTAAGATGAATTTGTAGCCTACCTCTATCCAAATTATTTGGGTTAATTGCATATAAATTACTAAATTTGTAAATAATTCTTACTATTTTGTATACCAACTTTTTCTATATTAAATTATTTAATTATTACTCCCTCCGTCCCACTTCAATAAGATCTTTTTTAATTTTAGGTTGTCCCACTCCAATAGGCTCATTCTTAATATAAAAATGTTTAGGTCGGGGGTTCGAGTCACCCTAGGAGTTAGAGTGTGAGTGAGTTTTTTCCTTTCTTTGGTTGTAACAAATTTTTAAAAAATAAAAAAATAAAAAAATATGAAAATGTTTAGGGCTTTATTAAGTAACATTAATGGAGTACTATTTAGTCTTTTCATATAGGAGTACTCTTAAAAGGTTAATTTTTGGTGGACTTCACACCATTTAACTACCAAAAAGTGAGTTTCTTAATCTCCGTGCCGAAAAGAAATGAGCCTATTGTCCTGGAACGGAGGGAGTAGTTTTTTTCTCATTTTGGTACCTCTCCTGTTTTTCAGCTAAACTTAATGTTGAACTGGCCATGATGTCATCTTGTCAGTTTTGCTATATTTACAAGTCAACATTATGTTAGTAATCGACGGATTTGGATACGCAGGATTTCAGATGGTCACTTGAGTACTAAATTTGGTCGAAAAATAAGCGAGATAATAAAATGAGAAAAAAATAATTGTTCAATAATTTTAATACAAATTTTAAAATTAGTGTACCTAACAAAAACTGTTTGAAAGTTTATTAATTTATATGCAATTAACCAGCATATTATTTTATCTTTAGTATAATAAATGGGATAAAAATCATAATTTCATAGAGTATTATATACAATTATATAATTATGGCTTTCTTTAGGTGCGTGTACGTAGCGTTTGGTTGGTGCCGCATTCACATTTAACAAGGACTTCTCTCCTAATTGGAAGATCTTTGACATCACCACGCATATTACTACTTTAAATCATCATTTCATATAATTGTTTCTTCTTATTATTTTAATTTGGTTTGTATCTAAAAGGCATTTTGGCTACCTCAGTTAAGATTATAGACAAATATGGGGCCGCGTATCGATTGAGTTATGGAGACTAATATATACTCCATTTTGTTTTTGTGTGATTTTTGATAATCGATTATTGATTATGGTCAATGAAATAAAAGTAGTTGTTTGGTCATTCATTCATTTAAGAATTATTATAATCAATTAATGTTTTCTACGGGAGAGCAATTAATCTTATAACCGTAGTCTCTATATATGTTCTTGTTTTCAATCTACTTGGGCATCTTGAATATATTATGTACTTCTCATAATATTAATCAAGTTCTACAGTAGCAATTGGGCTGCTCACTGTTTGAAGAATTTTGCCGTTTCTATTTTTGGTGTAATGATCTGGAAGTCAAGTTTCCCGACTTGGCTTGCGAATATTGCTGGTCGAGATATAATATAAGGTTCCTCTTTCCTTTAAAAAAAAATTAAGAAGCTCAGATATTATAATAAGGGAAAAATAATTGTGAACGAAGTATTTTGGGGAAGTATGTATATGGTCTTAATAATTACTAAGAAAGTTATCGAACTAGATGTAACAATTTTAATTTATATATCGTTTTTAGGGAATAGTCGAATAGATGAACCAATTAATTAATTTTCCTAGCTTAGAACTTGTTTTTTCAACTCTTTTTTTTCTAATACAAGATATATATCATGTCATGAAATTGAATACTATATTATAGTAATAAAATAACTAATTAAGCTATCATCAAATTAATATAAATCAGACCAAATAAAATGGAACGTGAACCAATAATCTTTTACAATAAAAAGACTTTGAGGACTCAATTTTGCCGTTAAACCTAAAATCTCCTCTCTCTCTCTCACTTTTTTTTTTTTTTAATTTTTCATAACATATACGTCTAACAAATATATTAATGCCAGTCGATACAAACCAATAATTCATTACAAAACATACAATCACTTCATTTTGTGATTCATCATTCATTTATTTGTGTTGTTAAGACTCTAAAATCTCATTATATGGGAGTGATCCAAGTCATAATCAATTAATTTTTGACAATCCGTTCGAACAATAAAATTAATTATTGAAAAATATTATTTTATTATGGCATGACCGACACTTTGTTCCTTAACCTTGCATAAAGGACAATATGGCCCTCTCATTGAATTCGGTCTGTTATTTAACAAACTCGTGTTGCTAGAAAATAATTAAATTGCTAAAAGAAATTCGGAAAAATTAACACAATTTAGCTATAAATCGGGTTATTATTATTTTTAAATAATTCTGCAGTTTTCATTAGAGTTTAACTTTTAAAATTATTCATCAATTGGATTTTGTTAGTTTATAGTACTAGTTTCCTAGCATTTTATTTTGATTAATATCATTAATTTGCCCAATTAAATACTAGCAATTACAACTGAGTGATTCTGTGAATGATTTTATTGTATAAGTGACCAAAATTTGATCCAATGTGAAGTATTTGCATAAAGGTTAGGAGATCAAAATTACTTCTCCTGCTATCATTTATTCCTATATTTGGCTTCCGATTTGAAGACTTGATTGCTTAATAATGCCCTCATGGGATTAATAGTAATACTTTAATTAAAATATGAACCACAATATAAGATTTGGTGATCAATTTTTCCATAAAGTACAGCCCGTGGCTGTCGGTGCCGATTGGAGTTCAAATCATCTGCATTTTATATTTCGATATATAAAATACAATATAATGTACATAGATTAAAAAAAAAAAGCATATAAATGTGGGCCGTCATAATTATTCCAATTCCATGCCTTTATTTTGTTACTGTCTTAAATACTAATCACATGCAATCGGTTGCACCATGCAACATGATTGCACCCGTATTCAAATCATGATCTGTATTTTAACTCAAATTTATATTTTAATTCAAATCTTATAAATTACATTATTCGATTATGCAAATGACACTGTGTATAATTGTCACTATTCGATTATACAAACGACACTGCGTATAAATGATACTATAACATTGTAAATGATATTGTGTATAATTGACACTATTGTCATTTGTATAACCGAATAGTATCAATTATAGGCAGTGTCATTTGTATAACCGAATAGTATCAATTATAGGCAGTGTCATTTGTATAATCGAATAGTGTCATTTACACGGTTAGTGTCATTAGTATGATTGAATAATGACAATTATACATAGTGTCATTTACAATGTTATATTGTCATTTATACGCAATGTCGTTTGTATGAATGGTGTCAATTACATGCAGTGTAATTTGTATAATCGAATAATATCATTTACACAATTCGGGTCAAGATACATGGTTAGGTTCAGGGTGTGGATCAGGATCTGAGTGCAGGTACAATCCGATTGCACGGTGCAATCGATTGCAATGATTGCACCCAAGACTACCTCAATAATAATTAATATCTCATTTTTCACGAGTTCACCAGATTATATTCACTCTCTTTTATTGAGAGCGGGGGGAATATTGATGTTTTACTTTTATCTCTCATATATTAGTAAAACTTATACTATAATATAGTAATTGACCGCATTTACATGGAACCATTGTATTCAAGTAAAAGATTTTTCAGAAAGTTTTCAAATAAATTAGTAAAAGAATTTCGAGAGAGTAAAGCTAAAACTATTCAAGTGCTTTCACAAAGGCAATTGAATTGAGAATTTTGATGAAATCACATTTGAATTCAAAGTTTTGAATGCTGGACCCTATCATTTTTAATTGAAGGATTTGAATGTTGGACTTCAAGGCCATATTAATACATCTTGTTAAGTATTTCTCGGATGTGTATGTTTTATTTGAGGAACTTAAAATATATGCATTCAATAAAAAATAGAAAATTGACAACGAAACACAACTAGGAGTTTGCGTCAACATAAGAGGAGAAATAAGGAATCATTATTGATCATCTTTTAAAGTCATCGTGATCTCTACTCAAATTTGGCTATGAGCTATACAATAAATACTTCCATCATGATATCTACTCATCTGAAAATGGAAACCATCAGCCAAAATCTCTCATATCAAATTAATTCTCAATAATTGAATGCAACTTGAAATTTAGATCATGTGTCCAGAATGGATCCACAAATTGTTACGTTATTTTTAATATTCTATTTTATCTCACAACTTCCATATATAGCTAGGTTTTAGACATTCATATGACAAAACATAAAAATGGCTCAACAAAATTCAGTAAAAACAATTATTCTGTGTCGACATGCCAAATTTGGTACATTACGTAACTTGAGACTAATTCTCCTAGAATAAGTTCACAACAACTACTTATAAATACATGTAAAATAAATATCATTATATGTGTAATCTGCATAACAAGTGGGAGATAAATTGAACAAGACAAATTATGTTCGAAAAGTTTAATTTAAAGGACATAGATAGATATTTATGTTTGTGATTTTTAATTTCACCTATAGGTATTGTAGGTTAAAAGGCCCAAGCTAATTTATAATCTCAATTAAACTGTCCAATATTCTTCCAACAAAAATAGCCCCACTCAGTACGGAAAGTAATTACATTAGCCCAAGCCCATACAACACGATCAACAAAAATATTAATGTCATTTCCAAATATCTATTTTTATCTTATTCATTTTTTCTTTTTACTCATTTATGTTGGTGGTGATGGACAAACTGGTGCTGGTGCTGCTGCTGCTGGGACCTTCTAAATAAAGACGAAGAGTAGAAAGACAAAGCACCTAATTTTCATTTTTTTTAATCAAATATCTCCCACCGACAAAAGTTGGGTACAAGAAAAAAAAATGAAGAAATTATTTTGTCCGATGCTACTGCAACAATAGAGTTGGTGAAATTTTGGGAGTTGGGAGTGGAGCTGATGACTAGCACAATTAAATATTTAAATTGTGTAGCATCCAAATTGCTAGAAGTAGACAATGTATGAATCAAATCAAATGGGAACGATATCATGATGGAAGTATATATTTATTGATTACTAATTCTCTTAAAGCTTCTTATGGCATGTCAACAACGGATGAAATTCATACTCAAGCTTCTGAGTTCTGAGTAAGAACATATAAAAAACTTTGAAATTTTGGTGTAAATTTGTTCCATCAAATTCCGTTTCATTTGTTTTTATTGAACTTATAGACCAATGTAAAGATTTAATTCCATTATGGTAGTATTTAATATTGGTATACACAAATCGTCCCGATCCGTTTGATTTGATTGATAGAATAATTTAATTTAACCATATGTTTAATTTGAATGACTTAGCCCATGATGGATAATTTGATTTGCTTCGGCCCAAATATTGGTTGATTATTAATCACCCTTCATTCTATAATGCAAAATTCTAAAAATACTATCATCAAAATTACTGACATATTCATCAAAATTTGGATACTGAATTTAGAATTAATAATATAATATTAGATTATGTTAATTGAGTGAATGAGATTGTTTCTCCTTTCTAACAACATATATACGTATGTAGTGGTTAAGCTACAAACTAATTTTAAAATACAAACTACAAACTATGAAATTACGATGAATTATATGAGAAAGTGATGAATTCAAGACAAATAAAAAATTCATCCCCTATGGAATTCGAACCCAAGACTGTGAGTTCATTCAACAAATTAAAGTGATGACTGATGAATTTACCGTAGATATCATTATATAAGGTAGGGCTGGGAATCGGGTCGGGATCGGGTACCCTACCCGAAAAAATTGGGTACCCGACCCCGAATAAGGCCGAAAATCGATACCCGACCCCGAACCCGATTAAGAAATCGGGTACCCTAATACCCGACTCGGGTACCCGAGTCGGGTATTCGGGTACCCTAAATTACCCGGTCAAAAATGTTAATTTTCAAAGTCAAACTGAAATTCGGCTAAATCGGGTATTAAGGTACCCAATTTAACTTAATAGGGTATTTTCAGGTACCTAATACCCGATTTTTTTTTAAAAAAAAAAAAATCGAAAATGTGCCCTCTATTTTAAGCCATTTCCCTAAACCAACAAATAACAAGGAATTCAGATGAAGAAAATCATACAAATCAATTGCAATTCAATGAGACAATGACCAAATTCAAAGCAGCAAATTCAACATTGCCATAGGAAATCTGTATTAAAAAAAAGATTAGTAGAAGAAGAAGAAGAAGAAGAAGAAGAAGAAGAAGTCGGAGCTCCACTAGCGACAAGCGCGGCTGCTGCTGCATTGGCGACAAGCGCGGCAGCTCCACAAGTGGCACGGCTGCCTGCTGCGCGGCGGGACTGGGAGGGCTGGGACTGGGAGCGAGCTCCTCACTGGCGACTGGCTCTGGTCTGGGCGACGGCGGGTGGGCGAGGGGCGCCGCAAGGTCGCCGACTCTGGTCTGGGCGACGGCGGATGGGCGAGGGCCGTCGCTGGGTCGCCGACTCGTCGGAGACATGAGGGATTTCTGGAGTGGGGGTGGTCGCCGGTCGGGCTGGAGTACTTAGGGCTAGGATTGAATTGGGATTTGCCGATTTGGGAGTTCTCAAGAAACAAATCGGGTATTTATTTATTTAAAATCTAGAAATAATTTAAAATCTATTAATTAAAAAATCGGGTATTTCGGGTATACTCGATACCCGATTTTTTCACACCCTAAATCCCCGATCCTGAATTTTTCGGGTATAGGGTACCCGATACCCGATTTTTTCGGGTCGGATAATCGGGTACTCGATACCCGATCCCGAACTTCCCAGCTCTAATATAAGGATTGAAAATGGTTCCTAATTTATATCTGCATTTGAGTTTTTGTCAGAGTCAAATTTAACTATAATAATTATTTATTCATATGTTGAATAAATTCCTTGATTTTATCTTCTTCATTAATTATTTAAAAAAAGAATTAATATTTATATATTTTGGTGATATCAAATAATGGAGGAGAAGATTTAAATCAACCAAAGAGTTTATCAAAGATTTTTTCGGATGTCACATAGGAGGAAAGAGAAAGGAAAGACTTAATCTTCCTTGAATTGAGGAATGTTGGTTAACTAGCTTAACCAACAAGCACAATTCGGCTTGAAGAAAACTCCAACAACCACGTCCATATCCCACAACTTTAGCCACGATTTTATTGCGCATCAAGCATATATTGGATTTATAAATAGGGGCAAAGCTCACTGCATTCGGTACCAGTCCATACAACAGCATATACAAGTGCATGAGCTTGAAGCTATTGTTCAAACATATCACCGAACATCTAGTTCAAACACACCTTGAGTAGGAGACTCATGTGCCTAACAATCTTTGAGTGAGAGACTCGTTTGTTAGGACTAGTTGATAGATTTGTATGTTCGATCTTCATAGATTAGCTTCTTTAAAATTGATAGGATTATAAGATATTTCTTTTCTTATCAATAACACTCAATAAGAGGGATTTTATTGAGTGGCTTCTCGTATCTTCATTGTAAAATGGATTTTTATAGTGAACATACACTACAATTAATTAATATTGCAGTATAAAATCATTCCATTGAGCATATTTTATTTTATGTTGCTTTTCTGTTTTTCATACGATAATGTTGGGTTGATTGTTCCATCATTTTATCCAACATATTTGTATTTTCAAAAGCAACAAAACTTTCAATTTTCATTTTAGCCTAACCCTATAAATGTATATATGAAACATTGTATATAATTATATTTTCAGCGTGATTCTTTTATTTATTCTTTTAAATCAAATTACTTCAATTTAATGCATATGACACTAATCAATATTTACAATACACAAATTAAATAATTTATTTGATTTTTAACAATAATTTGTTTTCAATAACACAAAAAATAAGATTGAAGACAAATGTTTAAAATAAATAAATTTACAATTCAAACACTACACAAAATCTGCTTGTAGACAACATGAATGCCCCATATACAGTGGCGGAGCTACAGCTTAAGCAAGTGGGGCAATTGTCCCCCTCAATTTTTTTTAATATAGCTAATATATTCATATATATGTGTATAATTATAAAAAAATATTAATTATTGCCCCACCAAAATTTTGAAAAAAAAGGGGCAAAGTTTTTGCCCCCATAATCTTTAGGGGCCTGGCTCCGCCCTTGCCCATATACTGTCTTTAACCAAAATAGTTGTAGTCTATCAAGGGCATAGTCAATAATGCTACATTTGTGTGTGTGTTGTGGTAAGGGGTTAATGTTTAAGGCCAAAAGTATTGAGTTCAAGCCCTCTGTAGGTCTTTAAATTTCTTTATTTAATACTGTTAATTTATAAATAAAAAAATAATGTTATATTTGATGGACAATGTAGTACAGACAACAAGAAATCATTGTGGTCTATATAAAAAAACATAAATAATCTACAATATTAACTTCAATTTCTATTTAGATAAATTGGAATAAATAACATAAAGACATCCCACATAAACAAAATATTTTCAATTTATTTTAGATTTGAAAAAAAAATATTTACAAAATTATATCAATACAAAACGATGAAATAAAAAGATTAGAAAATCTATGAATTAGCTAAAATACAAAATATATAATTATCGGGCATTCAGGCTACCAAAGGTAATAATCTCCTTGATGTCTTTTGCAAACTTGTTTTGAGTGGAAATTAAGAATTAAACAAAGTCATATAGCGCAACAATATACCTATAAACCATGAGATAAATGTATCACATGCTACAATCAATAGAATTTAGATGGAAATTATAAGAACACAAATATACATATATAGATAAAATCAGTGTTGCAATCTTCCTTTGAAGACTATGATTTCAAAGGCATAGTAAATGTTAGACAAGTAGCTACTACATAGGAGCACTACTAGTACTAGGTACCCACTACCCACCCTATAAGATGAATGTAGTCTCTTCACCAAACATAAGAAAAACCAACATACTTCAACATCTACTAGTACTAATTTTTGAAACTGAAACTACCATAAACTATAGTTGTTGCATGAACAACATAAATTATACTGTTACTGGATCTTCTCTGGCCCCATCCCAAATAATCACCTTATTATGAACACACACATCTACAACTATTATGTATATGTATATAAAGAGTATAATTGTGACCTTTGCATTTCCCATATTTCCACCTAAAAGAATTACTATTTGATGCTGTAAATCATTACACTAGAGGCAGAGGATATTAAAAGCTTCATATCAAATATACTTTCTGAGAAAATATACATGTAGAAACAATTAACTATTATATACTAACAAGGGAATTAGCAAGCATCACTGCATCTGACAATGAATATCAACTAAAAGCACTAGAGATGTTAAAGTTGGAAGAAGGTGATAGTAGCTCCACCAGAAAGTGCATATGTATATATGTAACTAAGTTAATCAAAATCTGTGGCATATTAAGTTTGAGAACATTCAAATAGCTTTCAGCTACGACATCACACATATATTGTAAATGAACAATAAACATTGCATTATACTATAAAATTAGAGCAATAAAAGGATCCTAAGTGATTATTGTTTTAATTGCGAAATCTGAACTGGGAGCATAATTGCATAACAAATTTGAAGTAGGAGTATTTAGTTGGTGGCTAAGAGTATTTAGAATGAGTGTGTATATACAGTGTGATGGGATTTGTTCATCCTTCTGTTGGGATTTGTTCATCCTTCTCAACAGGTAGAAATGTAGTTTATGATTCATTCAGTTCATCTACCAAACAAATTCATCAAAAATCATATCAACCACAGTTGAGAAAACAGATGAAACTAGAAATTTATATTAGAGGGATCTAAACCCAGTATCAGATTTTGACACATGGGCAAATTACTATCATGCATCCAGACCAAGCATACAGGCTGAATCACGACGGAAAAATTCAAAAGCTTGTCTAATGACCGTTCTTGAATGGTCAAAAAGCTTTGCCTAGAATGATTTTATGGGAGCAGTAAAGGAGGACTCACTGAGATAAAAACAGTTAGCCAAAGTGCTTGGGCATACATCACCTGCAAACTATATTATCTCAGTGGCACTTTGACTAACTGACCTGTATGAAGGTTCGGGGACTATCCCTAAACCAAATTCTATTATAATCTATATTTTTTAGAATATTATATTTAAAAAATAAAATTTTATACTTCTTCCGTCTCACAAATAGCTTATTCTTTGGGCACGACACAAGTTTTAAGAAAAAGTTGTAAAGTGTATTGATAGTGGAGAAAAAATATTATAATTATTATTGGAAGTTGTGTAAATGTGTTATAATTAGTATTGGGAGTGGTGAAAAGTGGAAAGTAATAAATAAAGTATTATTAGTGATGTGGTAGTTGTCCAAAAATGGAAAGAAAGAAAGAGGAAGTTATTTGAGGGACGTCCCAAAAAGGAAAAAGAGGAAATTATTTGTGGGACGGAGGTAATAAGTTTTTTATATAATATAAAATAGCTCTAACAAAAATAGTAACAGTAAAATGAAGATGAAATTATTTTATAGTTGGAGCCTTATCAAATGAATGATCAAGATTTTGACAAAACATTTTTTTATCTAATAAACACTATTATCTCTTTAAAGTTTTTCACCAAAATACCTAGATATTTTTTCTTTCATTTTTTTTTATCAGAAAAGGATTAGATTAAAGAAGGAATCCAAGGTACCAGAGGTACCAAACCAATTACAGCAAATAATGAGAAATAGCGTAAGAAAACCAGCTCCTAAAATTGATCTCCACATCTACCAAATTAAAGACCTTATTCCAGCTCCACAACCTTGCTTTGATTTCGCCCATCAATTTCTCGACTTGCCAGTTCTTGTTTTCGAATCTACTCTCGTTACGACCTTTCCAAATAAGCCAAGTGGTGCAAGTCCAAAGAGCCTCAAGGAGTTTCTTGCTTTTCTTACCTCTGCCCATGTGAATAAAGGAGTCAAAGTGCGCCTCAATGCTGTCCGGCCGTGCGGTGTAGAACCCGGTCCATTTCTGTATCTCGTTCCAAATCATTTCTGTCTTCGGGCATGAGAGAAACAAATGATCAGCCGACTCTTTTTCCTGGCAGTAAGCATTGCACATGATTTCCACATCGCCAAGTGGAATGTTTCTCTTGCTCAAGTTGTCGCAGGTAGGCAGCCTGTTCCTTAAAATTCTCCATACCGTAACCTTTGCTTTTTGGGGAGCACGGATCTTCCAAGCTTTCTCTGATCTTTTATTGAAGGAGGTGCTTCCCACTTCATTTTTCCTCATGTCTTTGATCGCCTTGTAAGCTGAACTTGTGGTAAAGACACCCACCTTGGAGGCGCGCCAACACCATCCATCGTCTTTGCTTGCTACAGGATCAAGACCAGAAATGAAAGACAATAATTCGTTAATCATGGGTTTTTCCCTATCGAATAATTCCCTTCTCCATTTAAGGTCCCAGATCCATTCCGAGTTCGCCCACCTTCCCAAGTCACTAATCACAGCTTTCTTTTCTACACAAAGTTGGAAAAGTCTAGGAAAGACGAACTTAAGAGGTTTGTGACCCACCCACCGATCCTCCCAAAACAACGTATTCTTCCCATTCCCGATCATGCGAACAACATTATTCGCAAAACCTTCCCCTCCAGCCCCCCGCCTAAATCAACGACCTTCGGCCACCACCCTCTCCTGCTCCCTCGGTTTCCCGTCAATTTCAAGCCCTCTTCCCTCCATTCTAACTCTCCATGCACTGATCTAACAACCTTTGCCCAGAGTTTCTCCCTCCCCACAATATATCTCCAAAGCCATTTCATGACCAAGGCTTCATTGAACCATTCTAAATTTCTAAACCCCATCCCCCCTTCGCATTTATCTTCGCAGAGATCAGCCCATTTCACCCACGGTATCCCCTTAGTCTCTGAACCCTTTCCCCAAAGAAAATTTCCACACGAAGAATTAATGGAATTCACAGTTGACTTTGGTAAAATGGATATGGAAAGATGATAGATAGGAATAGCCTGCAAAACCGCTTTCACCAAGGTCGAGCGCCCTGCCAACGAGAGTTTTTTGTTCTTCCATCTGCCTATTTTTCTACTGATCCTCTCCATCTGCCTATTTCTTGCAAATTTTCTATTAGTGTAGAAAGAGTTTTTGGAACTTTTAATTACTTTTTATAGATCAATATTTCACAACATATTTTTCGAGACGTTAATTGGCTATAAATCCACAAATTATTAGTGAATTTTGGTATTTTTCCAATTCTATAAAGTTGTAATGCTAATACATAAACTTTAGTCAATTTTGAAATTTGCCATGAATTTTAATTTCATCCAAATAAAAAATGACATGACAAAATTAAAGCTGATATAATAAACACACATCTATTATATAATAGGATTAAGCCTTAACCTATGTGGCATATCTAAAATCTCACAATTTCAAAATTTACCATATATAATCTTCATCATTTATTAATTAATTAACTATTACATTCCATATAAAGATTCATTAATCTTATTAAATATAATTAATAATAAATGTGTATATATATAATAATATTAACTTACATATAATCTAGATTAATAAATTTTATTATTTATTTTATTTCGATAAAAATTAATCTTAATAATAATAATAATAATAATAATAATAATAATAATAATAACAACTTACATATGATCTAAATTAATAAAATTTATTATTTATTTTATCTCGATAAAATTTAGATTTACATGTCTGACAAGAAAAAATTATAATTTATATACAATAAATGATTTTAATTGAATGTTAGTGATTAAGTGTATTTTTGTTATTAATTCTTTATTTCTCAAAAGCGTATATATTATATGTATATGTTGCAATATATTATACTGTATGAATTTATATATATATATATATATATATATATATATATATATATATATATATAGGGAGAGGTTCAAATAAGAACCACTAATAAAATAAGAACGGAGAACCATTTTAAGCCATTCGATCATCAAGATCTACGGTGGATGCATCATCTTGGTGGATGGATGCAGGTGCTGGGTTCGAATCCTGAAGGGAGCAAAAAAATTATTTTTTTCGGATGCATTAATTTGTATAGCAGATGCAGTAATTTTATTGATTCTTATGTTCTCACGATAATTGTGGTTCTCACTGTAACCGCACCCTATATATATATATACATATATATATATATAATATTTATCTTCTTAATTTTCAATAAAATAAATTTTAAATTGAGATTTGAATTGAAACATGCACGTGTATATAAATTATAAACGGGTTCGGTCATTGATTTACATGTTTGAATAATAAGGCACAAATCCTATAACCCGATTATTTTAAAACAAAATCTTATTTTATGTCTATCAAAATAATTAAAATTTTATGTTTATTTTTTATAAAATATATCCGTACATTTTATTTGTATAGGGAAGAAAAATATATTTTTCATATCTAAAAACTTTATTTGTTTCAATAATAATAATAATAATAATAATAATAATAATAATAATAATAATAATAATAATAATAATAATAATAATAATAATAATAATAATAATAGATCAATTATGAAATTAGTAATGCATAAATGAAGAATTTAGATAAAGAACAATAGAGGATATGATGTTAAAATACATTAGAAATCTTTAATTATGTATTAAATTTATAATAATCTCAATCGAGTGAAGAATTCATATAAATCACCTCACTTCACATTGATATTTTTTTTATAAGGTTTCACTAAAATAAAACTTATACAAGAAGAAGCTCTTGCTCTCCAAATTAAAAATCTATATTTAATTGGCGGAATGATTGAGACTAATACAAATTGAATTGCTCCAAGCGAGATGATTCTCAGAACCCAATTAAATGATTATACTCACAAGTTAAATTTGTTCTTTCAAACTCCAAACGAGATGATTCTTGGAATCCAATTATAATATTTGAAGCTAATAATGCATAAAAGTTTGTCAAGAATTTTTCAAGTTTCATACAAAATGATGTTTACAAGTTAGTTATGATATTAGAAGCTCCAAATCATACAATCTCACAAGTCAAATTAGATTTTTAAACCTCCAGTTAGTGATGTTAAAAAAATTGACGCATAAAATTTCATTTTTTGTATTTTAAGGTCTAGACGAGATGATGCTCAGAAGTCTGGTGTTCAAACATTAGATGTCGTCTTCCGGGCTTTAGATGATGATATGATCTTACAGGATGGTTCAGACGAGATGATGCTCAAATGAAATAAAATCTTCAATAATGACTTTTTTTAAAAAAATATTATTAAATAAAAATTTATATAAAAAGAATATTTATTATTCTAACAAAATGTTAACATTTAATTGAGGAATATGATTCAAATTAATATAATTTCAACTATATTACCTTAAATTAAATAAATTTAAAAATAATTTATATATAAATAATTATTTATAGAAAAATAATACTCCCCCATCCCCCAAAATTATGCATGAAAGTTTGTAGTAATGATAGTGGAGAAATGGTCCCACAGTGATGGTATTGTTAAATAGATTATGAGTAAATAGTGTAAGTTAAAAGGGTAAAATTGTAAAAATTATATGAGGAGTAGTGTCTAACAATAAGGTATCAGGTATGCATAATTTTGGAGGATGAAGGGAATATCATAAATTTAAATGATAATTTAAATAATTTCCCGTCGAATTTCGACGGGTTATGCACTAGTTATATTAATAAATAGACAAATAAATTTGATCAAATTCAGCCAAGTCATCTTTTAAAAAAACATAAGTTTTATAGCCCCAGTTTATAATACATAAGTTATATAGCAATTTTAGGCTTAAAAACCTATAACATGCTTTATTTTTTAAGCCTAAAATGACTATATAACTTATGTATTACAAACAAGGGCTATATAACTTACATTTTTATGAAAATGGCTATATGTAATAATTTCCACTAATTAAAATTTAAAACCAAAATAACAAATATCGTTGCCCAAAAGAAAATAGAATTTACAATTGTATTTTAGGTGGAAAATATATATATATATATATATATATATATATATATATATTATCATTCTACTATTATATAGATAAAATGAACTTTCAAATTCTAACACTATGAATAGGGTGAGAAAATTTAAAAATAATATTTTTAAATGAGTCAATATATGAAAGTAATCATTTTCTTTTAGTAAACTTAAAATTTACCCACTCAAATAAAAACTTAAAAAATTATCCACTTTTTGTGTTAAATGACTAAACTGCCCTTAAAATTAAAATTAAACCCCCCCGATCACCCACCCCCAAGCCAAAAAAAAAAAACTTTTACTTCCTCTGCCTCGACCCTCGACCACCGACCACCCACCCCCAAGCCAAAAAAAATAATTTTATTTCCTTTTACTTTCTCACTGCCCACCCCCCAACCATTTTTTTTTCTCCACCCCTACCCACCATTCCCCAAGCTAATTTTATTATTATTATTATTATTATTATTATTATTATTATTATTATTATTATTATTATTATTATTATTATTATTATTATTATTATTATTATTATTATTATTATTATTATTACTACTACTACTACTACTACTACTACTACTACTACTACTTCCCCACCCCTATGAATTTATTAATATTTTTGACTTTACAATTAGATTTATAAATTCAAAATTTAATGTTTTTGAATTCACAATCAGATCTATGAATTTACAACTTAATTTTATTGAATTCATAACTAGATCTATAAATTCACAACTTAATGTCTTTGAATTCACGACCACATCTATGAATTCACAACTTAATATTCTTGAATTCACAACCAAATTTATGAATTCACAACTAAAACTAAAATTCACAACCAGTTTGCTGAATTCACGACTGAATTGCTAGTCGTGAATTTAAATAGTCGTGAATTTGAGTTTTAAATCTTGAATTCACGACTAATAATATTCGTAATTGTGAATTCAAGTAGTCGTGAATTCACGACTAACAATATTTCTAGTTGTAAATTCACAACTAATGTTTTTAATTGTGAATTCAAACTTTAAAACTCAAATTCACTACTACTTGAATTCACAACCAAAAAATTCTGATTGTGAATTCTACTGGGTTGTGAAATGTGCGAATTTTTTAAAGGTGTAAAATGATAAGCGTGTGTATTTTTTTAAGTTTTTATTTTAGTGGGTAATTTTTAAATTTACTAAAAGAAATAGGCTATTTTCAAAATTCACTCATTTCAAATTCATAATTATTATATAACATTCTATATAAAAATAAGTTAATTTAATTACACAAATTATATTAGAATCATATACATCTAATTTGACTACCATATTTTAATATATACTCACACGTATGTGAATATCTACACTTGTAAGATACGTGTTAGTTTTATATTTAAATTAATTACCTTTAAATAAACAAATATGCAATTATCTACACAAATTATTAAAATTAAAATTGAAAATTTATTAATTGATACTAATTAATTGCTTAAAATATAGAAACTATTTAAACAAATTAATCATATATATATATATATATATTAGTGTAAATAATAATTAATTTTTTTTTTTTTAAATTGAAAGTTTAGGAGTGGGCTTCACTTCAGCCTCCATGTGGATCCGCCATTGAAAACGAAAATCTGCTCAAGAATTCAACCGGGTTTGATAAGAGGGAGAAGCCGTCTAGTAGGAGACGCACTCTGCTCGGGCTGCGGTAGAACAACTTTCATGGCTGAGACTGAGAGAGAGAGTTTCCAGAAAATCAACAACTAATATATGGAAGAAAAGAGTTGATGCAGAAATTACCTAAAAAAACCCGGGAAACCCCCCCCCCCCCCCCCAAAAATTCGATACATCACTCTTATCGTATCGGATTGAGATTGACGATATCCTATAATTGTAATTTAAAAGTCGCAGACATCCACCTCTGCTCTATTCAAAACCCTCACCTCCGCGCTTTCGCCGTCGCACACTCCGTTTCCACCTCCTGCCATGTCCGCCCTTCTCCGCTCCTTCCCCGCCGTGGCAAAGTCCTCCCTTCCTCTCCTACTACACACCATCCCAAAATTGAATCCCTCCAAACTTCTCCATAGGCGCGTCTACTCATCCATATATGCTTCCACTTCCTCTTCGGAAACTCTTAGTGTTGCCAGCACCAAACCGCCCCCGCATTCCGCTGCTGAGACCAACGCCAACACTCTGGAATGGGTCAGACGCACCGATTTCTGCGGTGAATTGGGGGAACCGGACTTAGGCAAACGGGTTCGCGTCTGTGGCTGGGTGGCGCTCCACCGTATTCATGGCGGTCTTACATTCGTTACCCTTCGTGACCATACCGGAATCGTGCAGGTTTTATTTTTTCGTCGCAGAGATTTGTTGGGGGTAATTGGGGAGTTGAGAATCTATTAGCACAATGCACTCGGGTTTTCCATTTTTGGGATATTGAATCTGCCAGTTACAAGATTTTGGCTTTGCATTCTGCAAATCATTGCATAAATTGCGGCCTTATGTATAAATTTTGCACCAAATTTGACAACCATAGTATACTCTAATTTCATGTCCATAATTGTTCCTCCAAAAGTTTGATGATTCAATCCATACTACCAAAAGTTTTGACCCTCCGATGTTTCTGTTAGTGCAATTTCAAGGCAGATTGTGACAACGGTGTACAATTTTCAAAATTCCAAAATGTTTCTGTTATTGCTTAATCTTCTTCTCATTTTCTCTCTTCTCTTCTATCCGTTGATGATTAGGTTACTACTCTTCCAGATGATTTCCCGGAGGCTCATGCAGTTGTCAATGATTTGAGGCTTGAGTATGTGATTTCAGTGGAAGGAGTTGTCCGGCAGCGCCCAATTGAGTCTATAAATAAAAAGATGAAGACGGGCTTCATAGAGGTGAGTTCTTTTGAAAACTTAGCCATTGGTTTCATTTTAATTTTCATCGAGCACTTAAAGTTGAGCTTAGTTTGTTCAACAAACTCCCTTGTGCGGTTTTCCTATCAAGTATTTGTCTTTTGACCTTGAGAGTTCCTCATGTCGTTATACATTTTCTGGCACTGAAATAGCAAAACCATCATGTTTGTTCTTAGTTGATTAAGCAAGTAAAGATAATTGCTCTTAACTGGTTAGTATGTGCATGGATATGTGGAAAATAAGGCTTCTAATAAATGTTAACGGGTTCTAGTATGTGCAAATAAATCAAGATCATGACCTTTTATGATACCTAATTGGTTATTAATGCTTTTCAATCACAGGTTGCAGCTGAGCATGTCCAAGTGTTGAATGCAGTGAGATTAAAATTGCCTTTTTTGGTTACTACTGCTGATGAGGCAAAAGAGTCTGCCAAAGAGGAAATCAGATTGAGGTAACCCATTTTCCATGATCTCCGCTAGTCTGGGTAATCTGAGAAATTATGAATCCGAGATGCTAAATAAATATTTCAACTGTCAATTATCTATGTCCAACGTCCAATATTTTTGCACTGCCTGTTGTCTCCAGTTAAAGGTTTATGTCTGAGTTGAGAAGAAAAGCAACCATATGTGCTGCATCGATTACAACTGTACTTCTTTTCTTCTTTTTGGGTGGAGGAAGGGGATTGGGGGTGTTTTCACTAACTAAACAATTGTAGAGACTGCAAAAGCTTCCATTGATATATCCTAAGAATTCGAGTTCTATTAATTTGTTCACCTACTCATATAAAGCTCCAATATCAGATACCGATATCTAGACCTACGGCGACCTCACATGAATTCCAATATAATGTTGCGGCATAAAGTAGTTAAACTCATTCGACGATACCTTGAGGATGTCCATGGTTTTGTCGAGGTATTTACTTTGATGTTCAGTAAAGCATATCAGAGCTTCCATATATATTATAATCCTTGTGTTGATCCTGACCTTGTAATGGTTGTAAGGTAGATTGAGACTCCAATTCTGTCTAGATCTACTCCAGAAGGTGCGAGGGATTATTTAGTGCCTTCAAGAGTTCAGGTATCTTTTACTAGTTCTTAAATGGAGATCTAATGTCTCAATATAGTTTTCATGCTTTGGCATTTCATCAACCTGTTGTTAATGTAGCTGGGGGAAGGATTGAAACTCTAATAAGTTGCTCCAAGTTTACTTCCTTAGTTCCTTACATTGTTTTTGGAGGTAATTAAGGAAAAAGATATATTGAGTTACAACCTAACTTTTGCTTCACTCATCTTGAACTTTGTTGATCTTGTGGCTGCTTAATTATTATGAGTCCATTCAACTATACTGTGTAGTATTGGAATTATTTTCTCATTTTGTTCTTGATTCTGAGTCTATGAGAAATGGTGCTTTATTGGGTTTATTTATCTTAAAAAGTAACATTTCCTTGCGGCAGTTGATACAGCACATTTATTGGGTTATATATGAATGCTTTTGTTACAAGACAGTTAATGCACTTTTGCCTTCATGTAGCTTTTGATTGAGTGGTTTTCTTCACAAAATAAAGATCTGATGCTGATTCTCTTCTATGAAGCCTGGAACATTTTATGCTTTGCCACAAAGTCCACAACTCTTCAAACAGATGCTAATGGTCTCTGGTTTTGATAAATACTATCAAATAGCAAGGTATTTCAATTCCCTGATGAGATAAGAAGATGATTTTTCCTTTTTATTTTCATTCTATCTGTCTAAACCACATCACTTCTAATACATGTTTCCCCTATGAGCATGCCATTTGCTTTGAAGGTATTTACATGTATTAAATTGTAAATTTCCCCTCGTTTCTAATCAGTTCTTGGAAATACTGTTTGGTGTTCCAGAATATAAACAAACCATAAATATTTTCTTGTTATTTCAATAGGAATCCCCACATTCTGCAGGCCTTGTGTTTTGTATTGGCATTTGTGATACGAACATTTACATGATTCAAATTTACTTCCATTTCTTGCTATGCAGATGTTTCAGAGATGAGGATCTAAGAGCAGATAGGCAGCCTGAATTTACGCAGCTTGACATGGAAATGGCATTCACTCCTCTGGAGGATATGCTGAAACTGAATGAAGATTTGATTAGAAAGGTTACTCTGACTTGCCTTGCATTGTGTAAACTTTAATCTGTTGGGTACTAATGTCGATGACGAATATTTGACATATGATAGTATATCTTGGAATCGTGTACCGCATGTGTTCTGTCGATGGATCATCATGTTGAACACATCTTTATTAATGCTCGGAAACATATGAGGGAACAACAAATCCATTTTGAAGTTGACTCATTCGCTTGGCCAATCGTCGGAATGTGTACGAGATACCATAAGGACCCAATATCTCAATACCACTTTGATGTTGACTCATTCGCTTGGCCAATCGTCAGAATGTGTACGAGATACTATAAGGACCCAATATCTCAGTTGCACCTTTGTCTAAAGCTTCGAATGAGAGGGTTCTCAACTCTATGCTGGCTTATCGTTACCTTATTTTGCGTAATTTCACTTTAAATTCAATTGTCCAACTACAAAAGAATGTTAGGATTATTCTAGGTATTAAACATATTGTCTCAAGCAATCTTGTAACTAGGTTTTGAGGTTATTCACTTATTCTTTATTGGATCTTTTATAGCTCCACCCTTGTGATGCAAACACAATAATTTGTTAGTCCTGAAACTAACTTAAAAAATCTGGCCTCATGAATCTGATAATCTCTTCCTTCACTGATAGTCTCGAATATGATTATCTTGTCTTGGCAAAGGGACTTTTACTTTGTCAACTGCTGTTTCAAACTTTATCTTGTTTGGTAGGGTCAAGTGAATTAGACTCTTTTTCTCCAATTACATGGAGTCTGTAATGACCAATTAATTGATTGCAGGTTTTTCTGGAGATCAAAGGAGTCGAACTACCAAGCCCTTTCCCAAGGATAACCTATGCTGAAGCTACAAGCAGATTTGGTTCAGACAGGCCAGATATGCGTTTTGAGCTTGAACTGAAAGATGTAACCCTTTGTTGACATGCCTCAGTGCTTTGTTTTCATGTAAATAAGATCATAGAAGAGATCGATCTATTTATGAGAACAGAGCTTGACCAGTTGTTCGCCTTACTCTTGCCCTTAAGAATCTGATTTTGATGAAAATCTTGTTCTACCTTCAGGTATCAGAAGCGTTCAGGAATTCTTCCTTCAAGGTTTTTGCAGATACCTTGTTGAGCGATGGCATCATTAAAGCAATATGCATTCCTTCAGGAAGCCAGAAGTATTCGAATAGTGCTCTTAAAAAGGGTGATATTTATAATGAAGCTATTAAATCGGGAGCAAAGGGACTGCCGTTCTTAAAGGTCTCAAGTGATGGTAATAAACATGCCTCTTAACATGATACAAGCGTTACTTGGTGAAACTGTTTTCATTGTCATCATAATATAATGAACTAATGCAGGTGGGCTTGAAGGAATTCCCGCACTGGTATCAAGTTTGGGCAAGACTGAACAGGATCTCTTACTGAAGATACTATCTGCTAGTCCTGGTGATCTCATTCTGTTTGCTGTAGGTAACAATGCATCAGTTAATAAAACCTTGGACCGACTTAGGCTGTACGTTGCACATGAGTTGGGATTGATTGATCATGTAAGTTGTTTAGTTGAATTTTTTCCTGAAGTATGACCTACATTACTTTACTGTTTGCACTTTTTTGTTTGACCTTTACGTTGTTTATCTATTTGTTTGCTAGTCAAGGCACTCGATCCTCTGGGTAACTGATTTTCCAATGTTCGAGTGGAATGATTCTGAGGAAAGGCTTGAGGTTTGTACAATTTTTATATTAGCTCGACTGAATGCTTAATGTTGCTCGTTACGTATGCTATATTTGACGTCTTTGTAGGCCTTGCATCATCCTTTCACAGCTCCTCATCCTGAGGACATGAATGACCTTGCATCTGCCCGAGCCTTAGCATATGACATGGTTTACAATGGGGTCGAGGTAAATGAATCCTTGTATTCCTCTACATGAAAAGCAGTTTCATTTGTCTGAAAGCCTATGTCTTTTGATAGATTGGTGGGGGAAGCTTGAGAATTTACAAGCGTGAAGTCCAACAGAAGGTTTTGGAAATAGTTGGCATTTCTTCTGAACAGGTAAACAGATCCTAGAGCTCTCATCCAATCACACGTCTTAACATCGAGGATCACTTAGAAAATGTCTTTATTTCTTAGCCTTGCATAAAACCATTTCAACTCTAACTAAGTTGGCTACTTGTATAATTTGAACAGATTAGCAATAAGTTGTATGACTAAAATCAAGGCGATGTGTTATTGTAGTATCTACTTGTCTTTTGATAATTTTACGGATGGTCAATTGTTTGTAGTTAGTTATAGTGGATGCATTTGTAATGTATCAAGTTGAGCAAACCAGAACTTCCACTCAAGTTTCAACATTTCCAAATGAGGTTCACGGGGTGGTTAGGCCCCTATAAAATCAATAATTGGTCTTTTCAGGAATTGGGGATAGTACGTTGAAGTATAAGTTTTACAACCTTTTGTTTGAAGCTATGTAGATTAACAGTTTCAGCTTCCAGTTCGAAGTAGTTGGTCCCCTTTTCTTTTATAAGAATAACAATTAGAAAAACAGTAGAAATTTATTTATATTAATTCGGGAAGTCCAAAGAATATGAGTCTGTACATTTCTTTTATTTATGCCCATAATCATTGAAATTCATATTTATGGTTATGCTACAATGGCTTTTTTTTGTTGTGCAGGCTGAAAACAAGTTTGGGTATCTCTTAGAGGCTCTGGACATGGGTGCTCCTCCTCATGGTATGGAATGCCATTTCCTGAACTAAAAATCGGTTAAAATGTCTAAATGAAAATTATAGTAAGATGGACAAAGTAGCTATGGGTCAGCTTGGTGAGATTTCAACTTGTTTTATTGGAGTTATTAGGAAGAACGACGCAAGTGAGCGCATAACTATTAAATTTTCCCATTGCATTTTCTATCCCATGTCCAATATTTCTGTGCAGTTTCTATGTTTTTCCATCCATTCAGTTATATAATTGTCCAGGTCTTCAAAGATGATCCTTGAAAACAATGTCTTATTATTTGGGTTTGTTCAACCTGCGAAATAGGGTTCTGTTATGAGTTCAATATACGAATGCACTATTGTATTGTTTTTAGATCTAAAGTTAGAGTTGGTGCAGGAGGAATTGCTTTCGGGTTGGATAGACTGGTGATGCTATTGGGTGGAGCTAATTCCATCAGGGAGGTTATAGCTTTTCCCAAGACGTCTACTGCCGGATGTGCCCTCACTCGCGCACCCTCTGCTGTCGATTCCCAGCAGCTCAAGGATCTGGCTTTGTAGATAACCTTTTAGATTATTGACCTTCACATGCACTTATGAGAACTGGAGGTGTAATATTTCTCCCTCATTTTTTATAGTAGAATTGGGTTATCTTTTCTTTTCCCTCGAGATGGAAGGCATTTCCTCTTGGGATATAAGTTTTGAATAATTATTTGGTGATATATTGTACATGAACCACCGGTTCATGAACACCATCAACCTATCCAGTTCTGACTTATGTCAACACCTCCATTTATAACAACACAAGATTCCTTCCAAATAATTAAGTATGTTGATGAATGCAGAATCAACAACACCGGTCAGTTATTAACATTATGTGGTGAAAGCGTTGGCAGTTCCATGCATCAATTCAAATGGACAAACAAGAAAGCATCCACTACACTATCTCTGACAAAATCTAACTCCGAAAGTCACAGTGCAACATTCATGTTTGCAGTTACAAGCAGATACAGATATATCGTAACCAAGTTTAACAAGTTCTCTTCCACTACCAAGTCTTCTGTCTCTTCTTCGTCTGTTCGGATCAAACAACGATTAAACTTTTCCCTCTACCACTCACTATCTCATCCTCAGCATTTCATATTTGGATCATATACCTGAAATGAATTGCGAAATAAGGATCAACTAATGTTAAACAAAGTTCTCACATGAGAATATGATTACAGGCTAATATTAGACAATTTTGCTGATACTAAAAAACAAAGAAGGAAAAAGAATATAAAAGCTAAATAAAACACTTTGCAAGCATGCATCTCCCTAACCACGCTCCAGTTAATACCTCTACCTAGTTTCACTAATACTGCCACACTTGACTTTTTCAAAACTCATTGACTTGTGAAATGCTGTCATGCAGTTGTTCAAGCATCTACAGTTTTTCATCGAAGGGAAAGAAAGTAAGAAACATTCACATTTCACCTTGCAAAAGAGTTTGAGATCACAAAATATCTGCATTAACTTTCAAGGTTAATTAGGCATGTGTAACAACAATAAATAAGTCAACCACGAATACATGCAAGATACATCAGTCAAATTAACCAAATCATTACATAATGCACTAAAGGAGATCCTGAAATTATGTGCAAATGTGCCTCTGTGTCTGGGCCAACCATGAACGAGCAAAAATTATCCAAATATCAAAAGATAAAGTTTACTTCTCAGGCAACTCGGTAACTCACCTTCAAAGATGAAATGCTGAGGATGGACACCCCTTAGCAATTTTATAATTTTAACTTGATACTGAACTTGCAGCAACGGAAGCAGAGTTTTTTCCATTCAATGATGTATCACTGGGAGTATCCCTACTATTGTTGCTTGGTCCAGTGCCCGAAGAACTTTCTGCACTATTTGTTGCTGGCACATGACTATCATTATCTCTACTTTCAAGACGTTCCATCATGCGGGATACAGTAGCAATTCCAGCATTTACCTCCTTCCTGACTTCAGAACCAATATCTGCCATGGAAGAGCTACGGGAAAACAGCTTGTCCTTCCATTCCTTTGTACTCTTTGAAATGGACTCCTTGTATCTAAACATAATTAAATTGACAAAACTCAGAACTCAAAAAACTTAAACCATAAATAACTGAGCACAAGAAAAATAATACTCCATCCGTCCCCTAATAATATGCGGCACTTTTGGTGGCATGGGTTTGAAGAAATGTTAGATGAGTGTGTTAGATGGTGGCATGCGTCCCACTTGTTGTGAGTGGAGTGGTGTCCAAAAATGGAAAGTGAATGTTTTTTGGGGGACGTACCAAAATGGCAAATTGTGCATGTTTTTAGGGGACAAAGGAGTAGTTCTTAAATTTAAACCATCATACTTCATTGACATAGAACTGAATCGAGACTTCCAGGAATCTGAAATGGACTGTAACTCAGATGGTCCGGCTCTGTCTTGATTTGGCAAGGACGACTGGCTTGTGTAGCTTCTAAGATATGGAACACATATAAAGTCAGCCGAAGGTTACCACAAAAAAAACATTTGATTGCGATTATCATATAGTATATGCCTATATGGAAACCATATATAGTACCTATTATCATTTGAAGATCCTTGGCCAGAAGTTGGCACCACTAAAGGTCTGGATGATGAAGCCGAATTTTGATTGCTTCCGATGTTATTTACAGTTGTGACTGGAACTGATGGGTTATTTTCAGCTGCTGCAATTGGCTCAATTTCTTCTCCACCAGAACCAGCAGAAGATCCAGGAGGATGACCTGAGAATACAACAAACTGTGGACGGGTATGAGCAGAAGAACGACTCCTTGAGCCCTCCCTCCGAGCAATTCGGTGAGTTCTCCCCATTGCAGCAGCAGTTGCCAAATGTTGGATAATCCGCTCCTGAAGTTCAGCATCGTTAATTCCAGCTGGTAACTGCATTTGGTGAGAGGGGTCATGAAACACCAACACAACATTAAATCGCGAGGATATTAGATGAAAAAGTTTAAAGTTAATACGAATATTGATTAACAGACATGCTGCAATTCAAAATCCCCGAGAGTAGGATGACGAAATATTGTTGCATTCCTCGACGGAGTTAACCTGATGCTTCTTTCACGTTCTACAGCCTCAAGTAATTCTTGACTGCCATAAAATAAAAATGTATATTAACCCAATTTGAGAAACAACAGAACTGAACAGGAAGATTGAATTTAAACCAAAATAGAAGGTAAACATCAGACTCATACTTTGCAGGATCCTTCAGACTAATACTTTGCCAGCACATTGGACAATTGGAGCTTCTTTGGCACCTGGACCACACAATGAAGGATAAGTGAATTCCAGTCTTCCTCAAAACACTACTGAATCACTTTTTCATGAGCCTTCCTGACTCTTGGCCTCACCATCCCATGTTTTAGAATATAAAAGATTTAGTCAACAAACGCATTCGAACCTTAGATCCATAGAATTGCAATTACATAATAGTATTTCCAACTGTTGTAAAATTATTGTTGAGCTTGAAGCTAAGCAAACAAAAACGAGAACATAAAGAACCAGACTTTGATAGAAGGGAAACAATTGTTAGATGACTGTCAGTCAGCTCTGGTAGAGTAGAATTGTTAGTAATGAAAGTCTCGGACTAGAAAATCTGAGAACTAGATTAGCAAATTCAGTATAGAGCAAGTTTGCTGCCCCTGTCTGGTTGGGATGGGTTTGAGATATTACTAAAACAGCAATTGCACATACTGTCTCACGTTGCACGACACAGTAATTGAGGCAGTGACTCATAAGTCATAATGAATCACCTAAGAGCTTGGAAAATCAATCCAGACCATCTTTCTATCTGCTATAATCAGTTTTTCATTCAACCAACAGAGGATGTTGGTGAGTGCCAAAATTAACATATAAACATATTGCTTGGTACCACCACCAAGCCGAAGTAAGGGCCAGAGGATAGCTAGACATCAAGTCATAAGTGTTAGTGTGTTACTTATAATTCATGAGCAATGGCAAGGCAATACAATGCACTTAAGCAGACTATGTAAAGTTGGTCCAAGATCCTGTAGATAAGGAACACCACCATTCTTCTTCACGACCCGCACTAGAAAAAGACTTAGATAGCAAATAACCGACATTGGTCCAAGTTGGTGCATTCATTTCACACTTCACAGATAAGAACTACATCACGAGTTGCTAGGAAAACATAACTTAGATTATTTTATACATTTAAGAATGATAGTATAAATTACCCGCAAAATGACCTTAAGTGGAATATGATAGCAAATAGCTGACATTCCATAGAACATGAAGATGAAGTAGCAAATAAAACCAGGTTAAGCCTATAGATTGGCAACATATGACATCAGCAAAACCAAGTACCCAAATTCAAATTGAGAGATACATACCATTCAAGAATGCACTGAAGGTGGAACTCATGCTTGCAACTTGTCACCTACATAAGATGATCAAATAGATTCTAATTGCAAGCGAGAGAAGAATATACTCATCAACAATGGATATGCAAATGGGAATACTACATTCACAGTTTACCGTCATAGGATCGCTATCACTAAACCCCTCGAGGCATATGCTACAAGCATCATCACAAGACTCCTGTATCCCTCCCTCGACAAAAGCCGCAGCTGATGTCATGTGAGTCTCTGCCTTCTTGGCCTCATCCATCCCCGGAACTTTACCCTTAAAAGGCAAACAAAGCACAGGCCAAGATACTTTAGAGTCAAGTCAATTACATTTCTAACAAATAGACCGTTTTTCTTGGTTTTAGGCAAAAGATAACACGCCGAGGCGAGAAAACTGAAATTTCATAAATAAACGCACACGCACAAATGCTTGGGCATATTCTCCATAACTGTTCCCGGAAAAAAAAAATCAAGAGGTAGAACTATGTGATAGCATTCACTGCACCAGACCAGAGGCAGAACCAAAATTCAAGGAATAAATTACGGAACATATCATAAATCATGAAAAAAGCGCCAAAATTTGATGATCGGGTATCAAACATACCCCATCAGATCAGACAAATATGAACTTTCAATTTTCCCAAATACTAATACATAAAATTAATCATTTACCTCCATAAAAGAGATAAAATTTCCAGAAACAAGAAAGAGAATCAACAGACGGGGGTCAAGAATAGGAGAACAATCCCATCAAATTCCGCGAAATTGAAAGCAGATTTCCCTCCAAATATGAAAATTAACGCAGAGGTCACATTCACGGAAACCTCACGCAATTTCGAGAGAGAGAGAGAAAGGGAGGAGAGAGAAACGGAGAGGTGTGAAAAGCAGGAAATAGATATGGAGGTCACGCAATCGTATATTTATTAAGACATTAAATTATTAAACGCAGAGAGGGGAAAATATTAAATTAAACGTGATGTATGAGTATGAGTGGTGGGTTTGGATTTGGTGGTGCAAATCCAGTACTTTTTCGGCAAATTCAATAATTGAATTCAAACTTTAGTATAAACGTTTGATTATTTCTACCTAAGCATAATTTTCAGATAAGACGCCGAATTAAACGTGCCATTTTGACATTCTCAACTCCATTAGTCCATTGCCTACCCATATTTTGTCTCCCTGTCTATTTTTTTCCCCTCTCAAATCCTCATCATATATAATGTACTTTTCTCAAATTCTAAATGTGTGATTTCATATATACATTAGAGGTCATGCAGTATACTTTGCATTTAGAGAATAACTTTTACCTTTAACAAGCAACAATGGCAACTTTATTTTTTAAAAAAGCGATCGGTTGCCGAAAGGAAACCTAAGAAGAATAATTTGAGATAGAAAATTTACAAAATAATGCCTTCTCTAATAATCAATAGGAAATTCTTTAGCAAAATAGCAATGGATGACTCCTTTTTGTCTTTGTTTTGCGTATTTTTGATTATGCTAAAGCGAAGTTCTTTAATACACTAGGATTGGAAGGACTTTGCGCATGCAACATCTTTTCTAGAAAACAATAAATACTCCGCACTCCCAAACTTACGTTGCCTTGTGTTTTATTTTAATCAATATTTTATAAATTAACTCAATTAATCTTAATTATAGATTTTTTTTTGAGTTGTTAATTATTGAATAATATATTTCAGTTATAGATTAATAAACTTTAATTATAAATTATTAAACTTCACTTATAAGTAATTATAGAATAATTAATAAATATTAATTATGAATCCATAGATTTTAATTATGAATTACTATATTAATTTATTATTTCTAAATTATATATTATTAAACCATAATTAGAAAAAATAACTAATACATTTGATAATTAATTACGGGTTTGCTGAGGTTTGCGTGGTGTCATTCTTTATTCATTTCTTCATTTGATTTTTTTAAAAGTATTTCGTGCCTTTCATTTGTTTCTTATGTTTCTTGACTTAATTAAAATGTAACCGCACTTAGAGCATTCGCAGCGCCATCTCCTTCACGCCTGGCCGAGTCACGGGAGCTGGCGTGCCGCACGAGGGCACGTGCTCGGTCGTTTGGTTGGTGTTGGGCACGAAGGCGAGGAGTGTATGGCACGTGTCCAACATGCGTCGGAATAAAAAAAAATAGTTTAAAATTCGAATTTAATACCCTCGAATCCGATTTTTTTGTTATTATTATTATTATTACCGTTTGCTATTCAACACATATTATAAGATTTTTTTTTTTTTAAATTTTCTTTCCTTCCTCTATATATACTACTCCCTCCGTCCCAGCTTTTAGTATCCAACTTTCCTTTTTTGGTCGTCCCACATTTTGGTATCCATTTCTATTTTTAGTAAAAGTAGGTGGGACCCTTATTCCACTTTAATTATTTTAACTCTCACATAAAATGTGGGACCCTTATTCCACTCACAACACATCAATAACTTTATTAAAACCCGTGCCGTTCTCAACTGGATACCAAAAGCCGGGACGGAGGGAGTACTACTTTCTACCTCAAATTTTCACAATTCTCTCTTCACTTCTTTCTCCCTCAAATTTTCACAGTTATATCTTTCTCTCTCAAATTTATTTCAAGCAATGGATCACCAATTTGACGATTACTTAGATAAATACGCCGAAGGCTCAGGTGTGCCTACTTTCAACCCGATGATAGAGTTCGCTCCTTTCTCTCAAGCCTCAAATGTTTTGGCTCCATGATCTATTTCAACCCCAGGGACGCCACCGCCCATTATTGAAGTCAAAGAGGTAAAGCCAAGTCTTCGAAGACCTACACCGGGTACATGAGCGTCGAGATGGAGTTCATATGCATGTTGTGGGCGGGGGCTACCCACAACCGAGTTCTGGGAACGTCCCGAATGGCTCTCCAATATTAGGGAGCTATCGAAGAGAGATTCAATGCACTTAAACCATTGGGAACTCATGTTCGTGAGAATAGGCATATCAAATCTCACTTCCAACACGTCCAAAAGGAAGTTAAAGTGTGGGAAGTGATATACGACAAATGCAAAGCGAATTGCGGTAGCGGGATGAGCGACGAGCAAGTCACTAAACATGCGCAAGAAGTGTACGAGGCCAACCATGGACAAAGATTCAAGCATATCAAAGCTTGGATTATCTTGCGCGGAGCCAAGTATCACGACGAGGCCCCAATGCTAGAAAGCAGCGAAGCGCGATAAAGGCAAGGGGAAAAATGTGGAATCCGCATCGAAAAAATCGACATTCTACGAGGCACTTGAACTCGTCGCCGAAAACATGGAGGAATATGTCATCCAAAGTGGTAACATCGCCGAAGCAAAGCCAAAGATGCCGATGCAAAAAGAGTTGCGGCTGAAGCAAAAATCAAAAAAAACCGAGGTCACAAGGGAGGAGCTCGATTTGAAAATCTTCAACATGGACACTTCGGGTATATCGTAAGCTTAATTGGCATGACACAACAACATGATTCAAGAGGTGCTCAAGCGAAGATGATTCATATAGTGTAGGTTTTTTAATTATTTAATTTTTTAATTATCGTAACTTTTTTTAGTTATTTAAGTTATCGTAATTTTTATTTTAATTAATGTAATGTTTGAATTTAATTTGAATGAAAAGTAGAATTTAAAATAGAAGAGTTAAAATGAGACCACCAATTATAGCGCCTCCCATTGTGGATGCTCTTATATTTCCCCTCATATCAATGTTGTTTGTCGTTGGAATTGGTCTTAAATTAAGTGAGCGGTGATCTCCCTTTTCATGGCGAAACATTTAAAATTGGGTTAAGGTGCAGATAAGCCCCTCAAGTGGAGGCCCTTAGAGCGTTTCAGTCCCCTTACTAACTGTGTGTGCAAATTGGCCCCCGAACTCAAAAAACGGTGCAGATCGGCCCCTCTGACTTAACACCGTTATGGGCCGTTAGTCAAGGGGGCGATCTGCACCGTTTTTTCGGAGTTCAGGGGCTAATCTGCACCTTTTAACTTTTTAATTAATTCATCTCTTGTGGGGGATGAATCCAACAATCACGGAAGTGACGTCAGTCACGTCAGGATCGACGGGCACTAGCAACCTGAGACCACAAGTAACGTTAGAGCCCTCCGAAGAGCACCGGTGGGGGTGTCGATGGAAGGGCCTCCGACGCTCAAGTCAGTAAACAATTGTAATAAAAATCGTATTGAAAGCAATTGAAAGTAAATGAAATAGTGAATCGAGTCGATTTAGTAGACGGAGTTGAAGGCGATTGAGCAATGAGCGAGGGCCGTTGGGTCGTCCCGGTTGATCTGATCACCGGAAAACCTAAGGCTGGGAGCGTGGAGGCAGAATAGTGCTAGAGAATGTGTTAGAATGAGAATGATCGTAAGTATCAGTCTGAGTGTTAATGACGGCCTGTCCTTCCATTGTGTTAATGAAGTAGTATATATAGGTATAGGCCTGACGGCTAGGGTTTTGCTGGCACCACTACAACAAAAACTCTAATAGAAACCGCTAAATAGAAACCGGTTTTTGCTAAAAACCGGTTTCGTAGCTCCAAAAACCGGTTTCTTAAATATAACCGGTTTCTATTTCAAAAAAATGCGCTGATAGAAACCGGTTTTTTACTACCGGTTTCTATCATGTGGTGTTATAGATATATTATAAAATCGGTATTCGTTTAAATATTTTAAACCGGTCTGAAACAGGTTTTAAAACATAGAGTATTAAAAAAAATGAAAAAATGAAATAGGTGAAATAATTATGTATAGTGTAACAGTGCCCTAATTCTCCTCCCTAGCTCGCTGCACACAACTTCCGCCACCATTCTCCCCGCGCCACCCAGCCGATGCTACACAATCTTAAACCCTGGTCGTTCCGATATTTGGGGGATCGTATCCCTGACCTCGTTCCTTTCTTTCTCTCCAAGTCGCTGCCCTTCTACGGTTTGTTGGAATATTCTTTGAAACCCTAGCGGCTCCGAATTTTTAGGAAATGATCTTCCACGACTTTCGTTTGACCTAGTCACCCACGTTTGACCAGGTTTTCGTAAGCGTATAATTTCGTTTGTTTGCTTTCGTGTTGAGGTGTTTACTATGGTGCCGCTGCCAGGGCGGAGGTGAAGGAATATTAAACTGAATTAATGCTCCGTTTGCCCGATGATCGTTTCTTGGATTATTATTAATTTATCATACAACGATTAATCCTAACATGCTCCTATGAATTTAACAACTGCACGTTGGAGTTAGAAAATACCTGAAGAATTCCTAAGAATTCGTCAATCTGTCGCTGAACAGGTCAGTCAGCTTCAAGCCTTCGTTTGAAGCCTCAAACGTCCTCAAATCGTATTTCGCCCAGAAATACGACTTCTTCGTCTTCGAGAGAACTTTCCGTGGCCGCCTGATTCGTCTGAATCGGAGTTTTGTAGAGGAAGTTATGGCCGTTTTACGGAGACTGCCAGAACTTGGTTTCCTGCGAAAATCTGACTCCAGCTCTGATCTTCTCGACTGTATCCCGCTCAATTCCCAACGTTGGATGGACAACGAGCTATGGAAATTCCCAAGACAGAAATCACCTCACGTTTTCCTGCGCCTCTCTCTGCTCTCAAAACCCTAATTTTATCAGTCTATTTTTCTGAGAGCTGACAGCTGTATTTAAAAATACAGAAAACTGAGAGGGGGCGCCAGTTTCTATATGAGGGCCGAAAATCTGCTCTACTTGGGCTAGGAGACATTGGGCCAGCCCAGTGACCAGATACAAGGAATAAAGATGGGCCTCAAATAAATTAATTTATCTATGGTCAGCCCAGACTATAATTAATTTATAAATATCAGTTCATTCCACTAGAGAACCGATACTGACTTACCCCTTTATTGCCGGTGATGAGTCGGGGCTTGTATTTAGACTTATTAAATCTCCGTATTTAAAATATCCGACATCCATTAATTAATTAGAGCTCTGACAGCTTAAATTAATTAATCTCTTAATAATTCCTTAAGCAATACCACTAAAACTTTATTATTACGCCTGAACTTAATCAACCTGCAGGGTTTAGCGTAATAAACCTTATTGAGCTCCTTAAGGGGATGTCATTATCCTATACCGGATACGGGTACTAATACAGATAATCAAATATCATATATTAACCGCTATCACCCAAGATACAGAGTACTCGAGTTAGTATATAACTTTCACCCATAGTAAGTCAAAGTGATATACGAATTAATATATATATCTGAATACTTATTAGTATTAAGATTTATAAGTCACCGAGATCTTGATTTTTCACTTAAGTCAGATAGAAGAATACATCTCAAACTGTGGTCCTATCAATACGTAATGACGTACCAGTATAGACAAGTAGCCAAGACAAACTACTTCCATCTATACTGCAGCCTAAACCAATAACTTGTCCTAGAGTTATTTCGGCTGTGATCATATTATATCTCTTAAGGTTATTCCAATTATATGGTCTTCTGTGATCTACAACACACCATATAATCTACTTATATAGAGATAAAAAAATATACATATGCAATCATGAACACAATCAGATAGGAGATTAGATAGTGAACTTAGGAAACATTGTATACAAGCATAAAACGTTCTTGCTTTCAGTATACAAATCCAACAATCTCCCACTTATACTAAAGCAAACTTTTAGTATACAATGCGTCTATTTACCAATCACCTAACACTTCTCCCACTTATACTTAAAGTTTTCTAAGTGGGTGGCATCAATCTGGCATCAATCGCATTCCCATCTTTCAATGACCATTTGCGATAAGCCTTTTGTGAAAAGATCAGTAGGTTTCTCCAATATGTGAGAATTTATTCTTTGAGCACATAACCTCGATTTACGAATAATCGTATAACTTGGTACTTACTCTCCATGTGTTTGACCCCTTGTGGTTCTAGGATTCCTTAGAGTTTGCAACTGCACTTGAGGTACCACGAAGGTGATGCTCTCACGCAAACTAGGAATCACTCTTAGACCCTGGAGGTAGTGGTCAAACCAAAAGGTTTTACCTCCCAAGGAAAACACATAGCTCGAGGTAATTATTCTTTGTTCCGGTCAGCCTGGAAATCCGAAACCGTATAATCCAAAAGGGAAACTAAACTGTCTAACTGGTAAACTACCCTTATTCTCTAGTCAAGGACTTGAGAATATAATTTTACCACAGTTCAGTCTTAACTAGAACTATACTGATATCTTACAATCATGCTAACTGCATAGCAAAAATAAGATCACGTATATAGCAATCCATACATGAAGCTATCTACTGCGGAAATGTAGAAAACTGCCTTCATTTCCTCAACCTCAATAGGCATCTTAAGACATAGTCTTTAGATCAAGGAACGCCATATCTAAAAGGTAGCAATCCTTTCTTGGCGGTATTCATACTAAAACGAGTATTCTCAGTATCAGTGTAAGACACTCGAGATAAGCCCAACATCTTTTTCTAGTGATCCTTTATAACCTTGATCACAAAGATGTATACTATACCTCCTTAGTCTTTCATCTGAAACTGTTCGGATAACCATTACTTTATGTCTTGACAATAGCTCCATATTGTCGCCAATTAGGAGGATATTATCTACATAAAATGCAAGATAAACCACATCACTGATGACACGAGAGCGATTGACACGAGATGCTTCTCTCCCTCCCTCACGTAACCTTCAGGTTGTTGCACATGGATGTCCTTACCGTTTCCAAGGTAATGTATATGACATCCATTTGCCAGGCCTCGATGGTTTAAGTGAGCTGCTATGGGTAAAATGCTCCGAATGTTCTGAGCATGGCACTAGCGAAAATATCATCATAACCTATACCTTACACTGGGCATAACCTTTCGCCACCAGTCTAGCTTCGGAAGCTACGACCTTGCTCATTCGGGCCTGTCATTATCTTGTATACTCACTTTCAACCTAAGGCTTTACTGCCTCCTGGTAGCAAGATTTTTCTAGTATACACCCATATTCTTAATGGATTGCTCCATTGAGGCGTGCCAGGAATCTACATTCTCGTCTTCCACTAATTCCAATATCTGGGTCGATTCTCTTATATTCACTACCAGGGACTGAATCCAAAGATCTTCCCAAGAACATAAATCGATCGGGTTGTCCCACAACCCTCCCACTACAATGGATCTGTGGTGGCACATGCGTGTCAACAGTGCGTGCAGTGTCTTGTGGTACAAAACTCTTGCACACTTGGCTTGGGTGATGGAATCGCCTGTCTAATGTCTTCAATTTCTTGAAGCACACTATCTGACTTGGATTAGTGATTACTCCCATAGTCCATTTCTAAGAATCGTGTGTCATTGCTAATAACCACCTTCTGATTCTTTAGGACTAATTGCAAAGATACATAACTCATCATCGAACATATTTTTCCAAGAGTGACCTATTTATTCTCTCCACCACACCATTTTATATAGGGATTACACGGTGTAGTAAATTGGGTTGGAATCCCAAACACTGACAATGAATCAGAAAAGATCATTCCTAACACATTATTGGCCCTTTATCCCCCTTATCATGAATGACCTGGTCTCCATCTTTTCCTCTATACAGGATTCGCAGGTTCGAAATAGTACAACCTGGATTGAATCCAATGCACTTATTTAGACACGAGCCTTTGGATCCTGTTAAGATAGATGTGACCTAATCTAGGGTATCAATATATGTGTAAGATCCTCATGAGAGATTAGCCTTAACTTTTCTCTTTCTTTTTCTTTTGTTCGATGATGTAAATGCAATATAAAGGTATTTTGGAGACAAGTTATAGTATGAAGAGAGATGTTCAAAAATACCAGAATAGACAACTTTGTCATTTCTTATGATAGAAATACTACTATCAAAAATGACATGTGATCCATCTATTCAAAATTTTGAAACATGATAAGGAACTCTCAAAAACTAAACTATGTCTTTAGAACTTAAAGACAAGTCTTCAATTGCAACATCTGCGACTCCAGTCACGTTGCCTACGAAGACAATCATCTCATCACTTCTCAGCTTCCTTGTCAGCCTAAAAGCCATGCAAGGTGCAACAATCATTATCAGTTTCTCTCGTTATCCACTACTCACAATTGAGTAGAAAATGAGCTGATATGTCTCAGTTACTATAGCAAGTGAAGTACCTTAACCCTTTGCCTTGAGTGTTGAAAGAAGAAATTTCCAATACTCAATCTTATCACACCACTACTCCCACTATTTCCCTTGTCTTTCTTGCCCCTTGGACCCTTCTTCTTCCCGTCATTCGACGAAGAAGATGGCTCTCCTTTGGCAATAACAAGTGCTTGCACATCTCTTTCCCATAACTTCCTTAGCCGTAACTAGAGCATTCAACAACTCAAAAAGAGTATTATTTTTCTTGCTCATAACAGCGTTGAGGCGGAAGTTCTTAATTAAAGACTTGGGAAGAGAGTTCACGATATATCGACTTTTACCTCACCGTCGATACTCCCACTGAGCAGGTCAAGTCCGACTCTCCGAACACTTTCTTGAGATTCAGCATGATGCTAATAGCATCATCCATGCCCTGATGTTGGAGCTACAAGGTTTGTGACATTATACATAATATAGCATATAGCCACATTATTCATCACGTGCCACCTTTTATGCAGTTCCTCTTTCCCATCAGTTGTCTCATTGTTCGGACCATAAGGACGTGGAGTAGTAAGCAACACAAAAATTGTGTTAGTTTGTGATAAAGATAAAAATCCAAAACTGCGTTTCCATTTTATATATGTGGACCGGTTAAAAGACTTTGTGCAAGAATAAATAAACAGTAAGAGACATAGACATATCTGAAAGTAACGAACATAAAGCACATAATTCGTAACAATAATATTGTAACCTTTTGATAAAACAATATTAGTGAAACCTCCAACGGCTCAAAGAATTTCATATGTAAGCCACGTGGGGTGGACGTTTACATACGAACTCCTCAACCAGACTATTCACCTAGTCATTTAATTTCCATGTCAACTTAACCTTTTGACAAATGAAATTAATAGTTGGCACCTTGACTAGACCATATCATTATCAAGAAGGGACTCCGTGGGGGAGTTGTACATTGTACTTGATATGATATCTAAGCAATGACCACATTTTAACCTTGAAAATTAAATTCTCGAAATTAACATACTCACTAGGACCATGCCGCTTTCAATTTAATTTTCTTGGTTATCTTATTTAATTCCATTCTCCAAAGTACTTGTGAAAATTACACAAGTAAGCCACGTGGGGTGGACGTTTACTGCATAACTCCCACTACTTTAATGGTTTAAATATTTTTATAGAAACCTCTTCTGACAAACTTATGAGAAACAAATATGAAGTAAGCCACGTGGGGTGGACGTTTACTCACATTGTCAAACATTTTGTCTAGAGACCGCATGTGGAGGTCTATATAATTTTAAGAATAAAATTAATTAGAAATAACCACAATTTAACTTCGAATTTAAATTCTTGAATTTTGACATACTCACTCGGACCATGCCGCATTCAGTTTAATTTCTTAGTTATCTTATTTAATTCCATCCTCTAAAGTACTCGTGAAAATTATACAAGTAAGCCACGTGGGGTGGACCGTTACTGCATAACTCCCACTACTTTAATGGTTTAAATATTTTTTATAGAAACCTCTTCTGACAAACTTATGAGAAACAAATACGAAGTAAGCCACGTGGGGTGGACCGTTACTCATATTGCTAAACACTTTGTCTAGAGACCGCATGTGGAGGTCTACATAATTTTAAGAATAAAATTAATTAGAAATAACCACAATTTAACTTTGAAATTAAATTCTCGAATTTTGACATACTCACTCGGACCATGCCGCATTCAATTTAATTTCTTAGTTATCTTATTTAAATCCATCAGGAGGGGTCACGCCTCTACCCGAGCAGAGAGATCATGCCGCTGTCAGAGCAGAGGGGTCGCTCCTCTGCCAGAGCAGAGGAATCGTTGATTCCTCTGACGAGGACTTCGCTGATTCCTCTGGCGAGGCGCCAGAGGAATCGCGGCGAGCAGGGAAGTCGCCCCGAGCAGAGAATTCGCTGATCCCTCTGGCGAGGGTTTCGCTGACTCCTCTGGCGAAGACTTCGTTGATTCCTCTGACGAGGCGCCAGAGGAATCGCGGCGAGCAGGGAGGTCGCCCCGAGCAGAGGAATCGCGGCGAGCAGGAAAGTCGCCCCGAGCAGAGAATTCGCTAGTCCCTCTAACGAGGGTTCCGCTGACTTCTGGTCAGTCGGATTTTATCCACTACATCTCTCTCGCTCAAAATTTGATCGTCGTTGTCGCTGATTCAAGCTCCGGCGAGGCCGGCGGAGGGCGCCGCCCCTTTCTTTCTCTCTTGGGCCCTAAACCTCGGAGCTCGCTCGACTGCACACGCTTAGCGTCAAGGACGAGCCCTAATTCTCCCATTCCGTCGGAAATCGCCGCCGTAATATCCGGTGAACCCGCCGCCTGGCTTTTCTCGATGAGGAGTCGCCTAGCTTTCCTCGATAAGGAGTCGCCTCTTTCTCTCAAATCCGGCAAAATCCGGTGATAAAGGCCGACGATGCCCGTCGCCATCTACACTATCGGCGTGCTGTTGAAGAAGGACGCCTTCAAATCAGAGACCATGGCCAACATGATCTCGATCTCGATTGGGGTCACGATCACCGCCTACGGCGAGGCGAAGTTCGATTCGTTGGGGGTGATTCTGCAATTGGGGGCGGTGACGTTCGAGGGAGAATTCGAGTTTCCATTTCGATTATGTGATTTTCGGGAGCAATGACGCCGATTTGGAATTCCCGATTTGGGGCTTGGGAACTTGATTTCGTGATTTTCCTCATTTGACGGCGATTGACGCCGTTGGTCGGAGAAGATGAGATGTGATTTTTTTTAATAAACGGTGTGCAGATTAGCCCCCGAACTCCGAAAAGGGAAAATGTGCAGATTAGCCCCTGAACTCCAAAAAAACGGTGCAGATCGCCCCCTCTGACTAACGGCCCCATAACGGTGTTAAGTCAGAGGGCGCGATCTGCACCATTTTTTTGAGTTCGAGGGCCAATTTGCACACACAGTTAGTAAGGGGGCTGAAACGCTCTAAGGGCCTCCACTTGAGGGGTCTATCTGCACCTTAACCCTTTAAAATTTATCAAATACGATTAATCTACGTTTGTAAGTTGTAACATATAAATTATAAGTGGACTTTTTTAATAATTCGGAAAATTTTCGGCCTAAAGTCCGATGAGCTCCAGGGACTTACTGGGCTACTACTAAAGGACTAAATTAATTACAATTTGTTTTAGATTGTCCTTAACCAAAAAGGACGTGGTGAATCCTTCTATAATTAAGGACCCCTTGAATAACAAATTTTGTTTAATATATTTCATAATAAAAATTAACAGTGTAGAAACCTAAAAATTCTTTCTACCCACGATTTAAGGGAAAAAAATTGTAGCATAATCACAATAGCTAGAATGCAGTGAAAGTTTTATGTATGAGAAAAGTCATTCCCTCAAAAAAAATGTATGAGAAAATTCATTAGAAATGTCTGACTTTATATGACTGACTACAATATTTTTTAATTACAAAAACTCTTAAGAGGCATTTGAGTGATAAAACATAATTGATAAAATAATTCATTTTAATTAAGTTTTTAATTTGCATGATTTGATATGTGATTGATATTTTGGCCGTATCTAATCATCTAATTGGCTGAGTGATTATTTATCACCCCAAATTCAAGTGGATTATTTAACCACTAGTCCAATTCATACTATATCAATATATTCACTTTACTTAAATTTCATGTAACCAAAATGGATACTTCGAAAAAGTAAATAGGAACTTAGGAAGGGTCTTGACTTTTCTCCCTCAAATCCAATTCATATAACTGTTTTTTTTCCTTGAATTCAATTGCAAGTAATTTGAAATATTTAGTAAGAACTGAGTTCCGTACAATTACTTTAGATTGAGTGCGAGAGATTCGTAGTTTTTACAATAAATCATTTTTTATCTGTTCATGTTTTATTTATTCATATTAAAATTGTTGAGTGTATTTAAAATAGTAAAAAATATTATACTAATATTAAAAATAGCGAAAATGTGTTATACTTAATTAGTACTACGAATAGTGAAAATGTGAAAAGTAAAAAGTTATTTAAAGGACGCGCCAAAAAGGAAAGATATGAAATTATTTGGGGAGCGAAGAGAGTATAAAACAACAAATAACATCATATAACAATAAAAAATATATAAATGACAAGTTTGTAAATCTTAAAATAATCAAAATATATAAAATTAAAAATATCTAAAAAAAATAATAAATTTGCTTTAAAATTAGGTACCCATGGCTGGATAATGACAACCTATGTTGCATAGGTACGGGGGTGCGGATGCGGGGGCGATACGATACGAGTACGGGGATACGGATTTTTAAAAATTATAGGGTGCGATTCGGCAAGGATACATCTAATTATTAAAATTTTATGATAATGCTTATAAAATATATACAGTTTAAATTTTCTTAAATTAATTATATGTAATTTACATTTTATTTTACCCAAAAGTTAAGCATTTTCAATTATATAAGTTAATTGAGCAACAATATAACGATTCAAATATTATTAGTCCAATATATAAGTCATAACTGAAAATAAAATTATCAAAATAACCTTGTGTAGGCCTTTCGTGCACGAGATACGTGAATTTCGCCTATGGAATTTGCGAATCCGGTTTATTTTTATAAATTATTTTAAAAGATACGCCACGTGGCGAATCGGGTGCGAATCCGACGAGAATCCGAGAGAATCGCACCCTAAAAGAATCCGATTCGCCGTACATGCTAATTTTTGAAGAATCCGTGCATCATAGATGACAACCAATGGCAAGAAAAGCTCATATTTACCCATACGAAATTATTTTATGCTTCTATTTGAATCTGGAGTTGGAACGATTTACCATTCATGGTCTTTGGCCACAAAAACGGCCAAAGAAAGCTAAGCCACAAAACACTACTCTGTTTCCTTAATTAAAATAAAGAAAAATAAAGAAATAAAATTAAAAATGAGACGCAAGTTAGAACATCGAATATGATATTGAATCTCAATCCATATAGGAGTGAAGTGTTATTGCACCAAACCAATAATCAATATCTCTGTCTCAATTCAAGACAAGGATATGCCCAAATTTATTGCTGTGATGTCCGTCGTATTTTTTATTTCATACTATAGTTTATTTTACTGACCTACATCTTAAATGCATGTGTGCACGATCATTGTTAAGAGCATCTATATTGGGGTTACATGATAGTTTACATGATAGCTTATTTGATGAGAGAGGGATCACATTGTGTAAGGAGGCTGCATTGGGATTACATGATAGACTACATGATTTTTTTAGTTTTGATTTTTATGCTTTTCACTTAAAAAATAAATAAAATCGAACGGTCAAAAAATGACACGCAAACCAAGACAGTCAAAGCTGTCAATTAATTCAAATTCGATTTTAAGGGGCTATCGGGCTACACGTTAGAACGTGTAGCCCTCGTGTAAGGGGGGGCTGCATCGCCATACATGATGCCGGCCGCATCGTGTAGAGCGATGCGGATGCTCTAATGTCTTATGAATATATATAAGATCAAAATAAAATATGAGAAGAAATTAATAACTTACCAATGTCGGAAATTTGGAGGTTGTTTATATGTTCTTGCTTCTTTAATTAAACATGCACAACTTCTACATTTATATTATAACTGGCATTTGCACTCCGTGCAATGCGCGCGAAATATCTTTATATTTTTATGAAATTAATATCAATTTAATTATCATATTTATAAATATAATAAAAAGTTAATTTTAATCAAATATATTTGAGACAATAATAAAAATTAAAATTATAAAAGACAAGAAAAAAAGTTAAAAATATATCAAATTGAAGCTCTTATCGTGATCTTTAATTTGATATGCATATTAAATATTTTATAATTAGTTGAATTTCTCAATTTTAGAAAGAAACAAAATAGAAAAATGATAAGATAAAATATATATATATATATATAATTTATAAATAAACTTTTAATTTATTATAATTATAAAATTGCCACTCAATTTTAAAATTAATTTCAAATTGAAATCTGGACTCCCTGCATTTGGCAAAGAAACTCCACTGGATCTCTTCTGTTTATAATAGACGCGAATTTAATCAGATTGCATATTTTATGGCCAGAGAACTTAATGGGATCTTTTTTAATGATATACCGAACCATATTAGATGCTATGTGTAATTGTTGTCTTGTTTCCTATTTATGAAATGAAAGTCTCATTTCCCCTAAAAAAAATACATTACTTATTTGAAACTTTATTCATAAAAATAAACTTAACGCAAAAATACTCCCTCCGTCCCATGAAACATGACACAGTTTCCTTTTTGGTCTGTCCCACGAAGCATGACATGTTTCTAAAAATGGCAAAAAATTTACCCTTTATTCATATTTTCACTTTTTCACCTACCACACTTAACACACAAAATACCAATTTCTTAATTCTCGTGTCGAAAAGAAGTGTGTCATGCTTCATGGAACGGATGGAGTATAATAAAAGAATGAAAGAAAGCATTGGATCTTTTACATTAATTCACCCAACAAAAAAAATGTTGGAGAATGGGGTACACACTAACCAAAAGAGACATGGCGAACAACCACTTACCATACCACACATACGCAATAAAATCGATCCACTAACAAAATGAGATATAAGGAGAAAAAAAACCGCATCAAAGGCAAATGATGCAGTACATATCTCATTTAAGTCGGGATCACTTATTTCCAAATAATGTAATGTACCTATCCTATATTACGATTACGACAAAACGACACGACCCATTACACAAAACGCAGAAAGTAAATAAATAGACGACCACCATTCCGCAATCACATCTTCGCGGAGGAGCTCCGCCAGAAGCCGCCGCTGTAGAAGTGATCGAACATCTCCTTATCGAACTCGATCACCTCCATGCTCTCCGGCATAGACTCGACGCTCTCGGGGGCGGCGACGGGGTGAATCTGGAAGTCCTTCTCGTCGCAGGTGCACTTGGACGACGGCAGCAGCCCCATCTTCATGAGCCTGCGGCGGCGCTTCCGCCTCAGAGCCTTCCGGCAGAGCCCCGCCGGCACCTTGCACATGGCCAGCACCATGAGGTCCACGAGGCCGCAGGGGCACAAGCAGCACACCGCCGCAACCTCCGCCGTGGTGCCTCCGACGACCTCCGCCAGCCTCATCGCCAGCCCTCCCTGCGGCGCGTAGTCGTTCACCTCCAGCAGCGGCTGCCGCCGCGTCACCGACGACGACGAGTGCCGCAGCACGATCTGATTCTGCCTCGCCATCCTTCACCACTTTGTTAGATCAATCTCCTCACCTATTCCCCTCTTTGGCTTCCTTCGCGAGAAGGAAAGCGATCCGACCTGCACCCAAAAAAAATCATATATATTGTAATTAAATAAAGTTTCGAGAAAAGTCTAATGGTTGGCTCAACTGTGAATATGTGTGACACAAGTTTTTATTAGAAAAAAAAAAAAAAAAACCTGGGAATAGTGAGAGAGGGCAAGAGAAGAACGGAATGAGAGTGTTTTTGTTGTTAGTTGGAATAGAGATTCTTATAGAGAATTATTGAAGGTGTTTGTTTGGTGGTGTGAGGTTCTCCTGTTGTTTAGCTTCGATTTTCTTTCTAATTTTGGGATTATTATTGACCAGATTAATAATTTTTGTGATGGAGAGAGGGAGAAAAATATGAAGCCAGATTATATAAGGAGCGGATATTTAAGAATTGTCGACAATGACAAGGTATTATGAAACGTGAAAGTACTTGTACGTGAGTTCAGGGGCCGCCGGTGCTAGCCTGCATACATTGATAATATTTAGTACTATAATAATGTACAAATAATACTATTCATTTTTATCATTTTATTCTTTAATGTATAGGAGTGTATTAAATCAATTTTAACTCATGCACATGTAAGAGTGTATAGTATAATTTTAACTAATACACTCTTATATATATAATGTCTATTCATGTTCTCATTTTATGAAAAAAATAAACAGAAAATAGGTAGAAAAATTTTAGCTAAGAAAATGTTGTTGAATGTATTGAGAATAGTGAAAAAATGTTGTAATTAGTATTGAGAGTGGTGAAAACGTGAAAAGCAAGAGTAAATGAAGTATTATGGTCAGGGCCGTCCCTAACATTCCGGGGGCCCTACGCGAAAAAAAAAAATAGCCCCCCTAAAAAATGAAGCTTCATAATTTTATAGCAAATTTGAGATAGTTGCATTTGCTAACATGATTATAAAGTGCAATAAACCATAAAACAATGATCAAATAATTATAGAAATAAATTAGATCTTCTAATGCAAAGGTCTTGGGTTCGAGTCCCCTATGGCGTGGCATTTAAATTTTTTTATTTAATACTATTAATTTATCCAAAAAAAAATTATCAATAACCTCTTCAAGAATACCCCATGTTTAAAGGAGTACATAAAATTGCTAACTCATTTAATCTTTTTTGAGATACAGTAGAATGGAAATATAATTTTATTGATTTTAATTTTAAAAAACTTCTTTCTACTAAGGCTACAATAACCAGTATAGTCAACAATATTCCATATGCAATAAAAATATTAGAAAAGTAATCTAAAATTTTTAAGAGGATTAATATTAGTGGATTTGTATTTTTATTTTGGGACCCTAAGCCGCCCTATGCAAGGGCCGACCCTGATTATGGTGGGTTATAGTCCAAAAATAAGTAGAATTTTTTTTATGAAGTCCCAAAAAAGAAAAATGTGAAGTTCTTTCATGAACAAAGGAGTAGCAAATAGAACATCAAATTCACCACTAACTATGGAATTTGGTTTCATTTACTCCAGTAGCCGGTGGTGAGCATGCAACACCCCAACTAAGAGCATCCGCATTGGGATTACATGATAGCTTACTTGATGAGGGGGGGACCACATTGTGTAAAGAGGCTGCATTGAGGTTACATGATAGCCTACATGATTTTTTTAGTTTTGAATTTTATGCTTTTCACTTAAATTTAATTGCTCAAAAAATAACACATTTTACTAATAATTAAAATTCCATTAAAACAAAAAACTTAAAATTATATAAAAAAGAGAAGAAAAAGAAGAGAAAAAAAGAAAAAAAAAAGAAACGGTCAAAAATCGCGCAAATTGAGGCCATGATATTCAAAATTCGATTTTTTTAAGGCGCGTGTAAAACACGCGCCTTATTTTCAACGGTCGATCGGGCTACACGATAGAACGTGTAGCCCTCGTGTAAGTGAGGGCTGCATCGGCTTACACGATAGTAGCCTTACACGAGTAGGCCGCTATCGTGTAACCGATGTGGATGCTCTAATAGCTTAAACATAACATAATTTCACGGCTAGTTATATATTTTGGTTCCTCTTTATATATATATATATATATATATATATATATATATATATATATACACACCCTAGATTAATTTTTATATTACAATACAATATCCAACAATATTTATTAGAAAAAAACATGCTGGAATAATACAAATTAATATGCTCAAATATGAGGAACATTGAATTCATAATAAATAATGATAAATTGAAGATGTGGAACTAGTTTGAATTCTTACTTGATTTGAAAAAGAAGTTGTAGCCGCCGTCTAGTAATTGTTTGAAGATGTAATTAATTTTAACCAAAGTTTATTTTTAGCCATCGATCCCTCTCGCTATTTGAATAATTAATCGGCTACCCTTTGTCTCTAATTTGTATTATTTATATATATATATATATATATATATATATATACACATTTTTTTGTCATCTTATTTTATTATTTTATTTCTTTTTAAAATTGTGAAATTCGACTAGTTATAAAATTACTTCCTCCGTTCATGAAATGTCCTAATTTTTTATTTTAGTTCATCCACATAAAGATATTGTAATCTATTTTTAGATAAAGATTAATTTTGTATGACGAAGTACAACATATTTGTGTTTTTCTCCGAGTTTAATTGGAGGTGTGTATATATTTGTAAAAACAAAACAAAAGTCATAAATCAATATACAATTTTGGTTTATATATACAACTAGCATTTGCATCCCGTGCAATGCACGGGAAAATATTTTGTATTTTTTATATTTATATAAAAAATAATATTAATTTAATTATCATACTCATAAATATAATAAAATTTATTTTTAACTAAATATATTAGAATTGAATATTAGAAAATAAAAAAGAATTTACAATTATAAAATTTGATATTATGAAAAGCCAAAAAAAATAAGCTAATAATAAATAAATAAAAAATAATAGAAAAGAATTAAAAATACATTTTTTCAAAAAGATGAGAGAGGAGAGAGAAATTTATAAAATTTAAATATTTAAACAAATTTAATTTGAACATTTTAAATCAGGTATTTACATAAAATATATCAAATTAAAGCTCTTATCGTGATCTTTAATTTGATATGCATATTAAATATTTTACAATTAATCGAATTTTACAATTTAAAAAAAATAAAAAAATTAATGGAAATATGTAAATGGAATATTAAAAATTAATGGTTGTTTCTTAAAAAAAGAGTTAATGGCAGTTATCTACACATAATTAAATGTGCATGCGAAAATTTACAAATATTAATTTGAGTTTGAACTTTTGACTTTAATTTTTCTATTATTCACAAAATTGCCACCTAAATCAATTTGAAATCAATTTCAAATTGGAAACTACCTTTTTAATATAGTATAGATAATACAATTATACTTACATTAATTACATTCCAAAAATATCAAGAACCAGTAATAAAATATTTTTACAAACTACGTATATGTTGCATGAGAAAAGCAATATATACCCTAATAAACATATCTACACCCACACATGACATAAATGTTTGGGCGATTTTTGAAACAAAAATTAATTACAGGTCCTAAGATAGTTCCTCTGATGCAAAATCTCTCTATACATAGCCTGCCAATTTTCAGGCAAAGCCTCCAAATTCTCATCGTTAAATTTGCCAGATTCCGCCGCCTTCTCGCAAACCTTCCGATTTTCCGTTTCTGCCACGTCATCTGCGAATCTCACCTTCTTCTTTGGCTCTTCTTTCGACGCCGTCTCTACAAAAAATATCATGCAAATCAGATACGTAAAATAAAATAAAATCCACGTTAAAACAAAAGGGAGAAATTAATTAACCTGTCGAATTACCGATTTCATATTCGATTTTCTCCATGAATTTGGAAAGGAGGCGTTTGTGGACTTGCATGGCCACGAAAACCACGCTCCCAGAAACTGCAAAAACTGTCATTAAACCAGTTTTCATTGAAGAATCCATTGTTGAAATGGGGTTTTTATCTGTTTTTCATATAATATATGTATCTGTATAATCAAAAGATTATTGTTGTTGGCTAAGATAAAAACCATTTACTAGATTTGAAGAATCTAATCAGAACAAAGGGAGGAAGCATTGGGCGGAAGTTATGATATAAAATGGAAGAAGATTTTTGTTTGGAAAATATTGGATTCTTTGGTTAAAGGTGTCCACAGTTTTCTTATATTCTCTGTCCGTTTTTCTCTCGTTTTGTTCAAGGATTTGGTGGTTGACTCTTCGAGGACTCTCCCTCCCTCTCTATATAAGGATCCAATATTAATATTTTTTGTTATTTTTTAATTAATTAGAAAATCAATTTGGAATATATATTAATCTTTTCATGCATGATTGGTAATTTTCATAAAGAAATTAGTATTATAATTAAGTGTTAATTAATGGATAAAAGTAAAACTACCTAATACACCTATTAATAAGGCAAATGTAGAGATCATTGCTCATTCTTATAACAATATGTAGAAAATATTCATTTTCAAGCAAATTAATAAACAAAAAAGTGCTTTCATATGATAAATTTTGCATGAAAATCAGTAATACTTTGATATTATCCACTCGAAGTGAATTTGTCGGCCGAAAAATGGATTGACCGGTAACCGAGCAACTAATTAACTTGATAGTTGTTGACGACCGGGCAAGCACATATGTGATTCTTTGTCCCATAATTTAATGTGTCTCATCGTGTATCATACTTAATTTATTTATTTTATAGTAATTTTTTGTTGCAAAAATAAAAAAAATATTATATGAACTCTAATTTATATTTATCACTAAAAATTAAAATTTTAAGAAATAATACATCCTAACTTTGAATTAATTAACTCAAATAATTCATTATTAATTCAAATAAATATAAAAAAATAATTATAAACCCTAATTGGATGAGTGAACCCATGTTCATTATCTTTTTTATTACTATATTAAAGCGTAATAAATTAAATTTGAAGAAAACACAATTATAATAAATTAAGAGTGGTACATGGTGGAACACACTAAATTATGAGACAGATGATCCCATGTGGGGCAAGTAAAACTTATTTCTCATCCATCAAAAAAAAAAAAAAACTTATTTCTCATGAATGCCAGAACTGCTCTTTAATTTCTTCCTCGTTTTATTAAGTCCGCGCTTTTACTAATTAATTTCAATTCCAACATATTTCTCCAAAAAAAGATGTTATTAATTAGAAATTCATTTAAATACATCATGTAATATTAAATTTGACTTAATTAATTACAATTGCTCTCACGTGCGGTAAGTAAATTAACTATAAATACAAATCAAATGAAAAACAAAATAGAAATATTGGACTAAGCACAAAACAAAATGACACCTCCTATCTAATCAGTTTTATGAGCCCATCCTAAAACAAAATTGAAATATGATATCATAAAAGTCCCAAGAAAAAAGATAAACATGAGATGAACATTTATCCATACCACGTAAACTATTCATTCCTTCCCACCTAATTATACAGTCTTTTTTTTTTTTTTTTTTTTCAAATGTCCCAAATATAGGTTGTTTTTCATGAAATATGTTTTAACTCATTTACTAACACATCTTTATTCAACTCTTTGATTAATTCTAGTATTAATAAAAATTGTAATAATTTTATTTTCCAATAACTTTTAATCTTGTGCAAAATTTAATTAATCAATATAATTAATTGGAACGAATGGAGTATTTTTTAAAATCACCGCATAAACTATTGTTAGAAAGCAAGATAATATTGTATGGCCAGCCAAAATAATCTCCATACCAAAAACAATATAAATAGTCTCTCACAAAACTAAAAACGTTGTGATTAATTTTTCACCCCCATCAATTCCTACGGAGAAGAAACCAATGGCATCGTCCAGCATTCCCATCGCCGCATTGCTTCTCTCCCTCTGCTCCGCCGCCGCCGCCTTCACCTCCATCGCCGAGGCCCCCTTCTCCTCCTCCCCTGCCCCTGCCCCCGCCCCCGCCTTCGACCAGACCCAAGCCCCAGAGAGCTACAATGTGGCTCCGATGGACGAGCAGGCGATGGACAGCCGGTTCCTGACGGCGCAGATGATCGCCGCCGCGAACAAGGTGGAGATCTTCCTTGCGACGGAGGTGGAGAGGAGGCTCAAGGACCCCGCCGCGGGCGACTCCGAGAGGGAGTGCCTGGCGATCTGCAAGGAGCTGTACGAGAGCGCGGCGGATTCGATGAAGAAAGGGGTGGAGAGCGTCGCCGCCGGCGACTTCGTCAAGGCCAACTTCGACGTCAGCGCCTTCAACACCGACGTCGACACCTGCAGCGACTGCTCCGCCGCTGGATTCGAAAAGTTCGATCAGTGGGCCAAGGGCGTCGCCGGCGACTGCCTCGATAGGATTGTCAAGCACACTAATCGAATTTGAAATCATCAAATTTGATTAGGAATATCATTGTTTCTCCTCCAATATGGAATTCATTCATAATTCATAATAAAATTAAAAATTCATGCCAATATTTGTTTTCTGTTTGCATGGTGTCAATATTATAACGGATGAGATGCTACGTTCCACTTCTATTTCTCATAATATGGGTCCTATTATTATTTTTTATATTTTAGGAGTATTTATTATAAATAAAAAAATTATTGTTATATAGTAATGATAGTATTTATTAAATGAAATGATTTTTTAAAAAATTTATATTCTAATTTCAAAATAATCAATCAAAATTAACATAAATATAAAAATTAACTGTAATTCTAATCGGATTGATAAATAGTTATTTATTGTAAAATTAAATTAAATTACCACACATATTGAACTTGGAAAATATTTTTTTTTAAAAATCTATAATGGAACCCTATATATGATTCCAATTTATATTTAAATATATTTTATGCATAAATCAGTAAACGCTCAACTTTTAATATTACATTTAAATGATAATCACATGCCAATTATATTCATGATAATAGTGGTATGATGAAACATTTCATCGTCCGATCTTAATTTAGAATTGTTTTAGGTGGGCAATTCCACCAAAGTGTGAAGTTATTTTTCACTGTGCAATCTTTTAGAATTTTTTTATACTATGAGCATCCACATTAGTTGAGTGACTTGAGTCATTACGATGATACCTGACTTATTCATGCTTCAGATTCACTTATTATAAGTCTGCATTGACTTGACTCATTTGCCGACTCTATAAAATTTGTTTTGATTTTTGACTTTTTCATTTAATTTAAATGACACAACTTTAAATAACACAATTACTTTAATTAAAATTATATTAATTTAAATTACATAAAATTAAAAAAAAATTAAACATAAATTGAAATAAAGAAAATTGTAGAAGAGAAATGAAAAACATAAAAGCTTTTTCATACACACGCCTTTTATAATTCACGTTGAGCATTTGAGCCTGACTCATATCATCGAGTCAGGACTCGAGCCTTCTTGCCTTGCATCGATCGATTCATGTCAAAAGTTGATTCGAGTCAGTCTTATGAATCGATTGATGTGGTTGCTGTAATATTTATTCAATTTATAACATAATATTTATGGTGCACCTCTTAAAATGGTGAAAATATTAAGCCTCAATTTCCACCAATATACGTAAATATAATTTTATCAGGCTCTTGGTATTATAAGCTGGAGTATTGTGTGTCCCCTGAAGAATAGGGAAATGGAGCCAATACAAAGCTCATAAATAGAATTAAATAATTCTGGAATTCGGTAATGCGAGTTTTTGTCTCATTTAAGAAGAATCAATCTGTAAATGGAATCTTCACCCGAAATAATGCCAATTCATCCACAGCTGAACTCTGAATTTTGCTTCAATTTCCTTCCAAATACTCCCAAATCAGTATTTGATGCAATTAAACCTCTCATTAAACCCAACCGCCGCTCACCTAACTCAATCACACACCAAAATAGCTCAAACTTTTTTCAGCCAAACTATGTTTTTTAAATAGCAGATTTCAATGACTTGGAATAAGGTCATACAAGAATCACTTCCTTTGACAATCTCAGGATTTAGATGGTTTCTTGTCTCATTAGCAGAGGTTCCTGATTCTTGATTCTTATCCATCAAGAATTGCTCTTTTTTGTTGTTGTTTTTGTAAAAATAGTAATCAATATTTTCAAAATGAGCATCGTCAGTTCTGGGGTTTCTTTTCATCAGTCAATTGTAAGTAACTGCAAGCCTGAGGCATTGAGCAACCGAAAACCCAGAAACCAAAGACACAGAAATTTGTGTTTGAACCATTTGAAATCCTTGAATTTAAGTAATGATGGCTTGGAATTTGGGGTCAGCAGGGGCAAGGATGAGAAAAGAGGCAGTCTTTTTAGGTTGAAATCAGCTGTTGATGTTGGCGAAGTGGTAGAGAGTTATGGTACAGGTGAGAGGGATGGCTGCTTCTATGATGCCATTGTTATAGGTTCCGGGATTGGGGGGCTGGTGGCGGCGACGCAGCTGGCAGTGAAAGGCGCCAAGGTTTTGGTCCTGGAGAAGTATGTGATTCCTGGAGGAAGCTCTGGGTTTTATGAGAGGGATGGCTTCAAATTCGATGTTGGATCATCGGTCATGTTTGGTTTCAGCGATAAGGTTAGCTTGTTTTGCATTTGGTAATTGGTATTCCTCTTTATATTAGTTATACGACTACATGAATTCTGATATATGTAGTTGTGAGAACCTTAAGCATTGAGTTCTTATGTCATTTATTGGGGGAATGAGAAGAATGTAGTAATTTGCATAGAATGTCCAAGGTTTGAGAACTAAAGAAGTGTTTGTGTAGGGAAATTCGTCTGTAGTTTGATTCTCCAAGGAAAAGAAAACCAACGAGATTGTCAGTATGTCGTGATGCTTCATTTTCAATTTTTGTTGAGAAACTAAGAAGTGCTCGATATGATCAAAGATTAATTGATGAGTTGTTCTGTGCTGTCTTTATTAAATTACTCCAGGAGGAGGTTGTATAGATATTGAACTTGCTATTTCTCAAAGTTGCAATGTTAGGACTTGTCTCAGTGACCTGTTTTCTTCTACAAATTCATTTAACTAATCAATTATCAACATATTGATTTAAACCAGAAAATGGAAAAGGGTCTTGTAGTGTTTTTCTCCTTTTCAGAAAGCTCTGAACTGGAGGGCACCTGTTAAGGCCTTGAATTTTGTGCAAGCTGCTTTGATCGACTTACATATGCTTTCATGCTTTTTGACTAATGAAGAGCATAGTAGTCGGTTGGAAATTTAGAATTGATATGAAAAATGCCCGACAAACATGAGATGGTTTAGGCATCTTCATTAGGTAGTAATTTCTTAGAACTTTATACTGGTGAACATAGAGAATGAATAGCACAGCTTATATCTCCTTGGGGTGGATGGTTTCATCATATTGTTTATTAGGTCAATTATGGAGTTTAGTTGAACTATGTTCTTTCTTACATGGTGGTCTATCCAAGTGATCCTAATTTACTTTTTCCTAGTTCTTGTTGGTTGTTCATATTTAAATCTGCTGTTGTATAGATGTGATCAAATCTGCTGTTGTATAGATGTGATCATCACTCTTTAAACTCAATTCTCCCATTCTATTTACAGGGAAATTTGAATTTGATCACACAAGCATTAGCAGCCGTGGGATGTAGGCTGCAAGTAATACCTGATCCCACCACTGTTCATTTTCATTTACCTAATGGACTCTCTGTCCAAGTAGATAGAGAATATAGCAAGTTCACTTCAGAACTTATCAGTAAATTCCCCCATGAGAAAGAAGGCATTCTCAAATTCTATGGTGTCTGCTGGAAGGTTTGTTCCGATTAAGGTTATCGTTTGCTTCTCTAGGTTGTTCGTGTCTGAATTAACCTCGCATTCTCTTGGATATATGCTTAGATCTTCAATGCACTGAACTCACTGGAGTTGAAGTCACTGGAGGAGCCAATCTACCTTTTTGGGCAATTTTTTAAGAAGCCTCTTGAATGCTTGACTCTAGGTGATTGGTGCTTTGTTTATATGTTTTACTCTAACATTCTCTCTTAATGCCCACAGCATGAAAAACTATATTAGAGGATATTTATATGTACTTTTACTTTTTCTATCTCTTCCTTGAAGTAATCTGTCTTGCTTGGTTTGTCTTCTCCTGATCTTCGGAGTTCTTTAACCAATGATAAACGTGAAAAAACAACAAAGTTATTTCCAAGAAAAAGAAAGAAAAGAAGCTTATTGTTTATACAGTAATTTACATAAAGTGGCTGTGCTAGATTAGCTATATAGAAGTAATGGGTTATGCAGTTAATATTCTACTTTCTCTTGAACCATATCTCTTGCTAATACAGTTGACCTTATCAATGAATTGCTATACTGTAAGCTGCGAAAGTGCGCACACTTCCTTATGCTGATAGGTGCTTTCCGTATTAATCTCAGCCTACTATCTGCCCCAAAATGCTGGTGACATTGCTCGGAAGTATATCAAGGATCCTGAGTTGTTGTCCTTTATTGATGCGGAGGTGAACTTGCCTAATAAGTTATGCATAAACCAACCATTTTTAACTAAAATTATTTAATTTGTGTTACCAATTTTCTTGCTTTTCAGTGTTTCATCGTGAGTACGGTTAATGCTATGAGGACGCCTATGATCAATGCAAGCATGGTAATCTATTTTATTAATTCTTGCTCCATTTCTAATTTTTCGTTCATTTCCTGTGTTCTGATTTCTCTCTTTCTAGGTTTTATGCGATAGACATTTTGGTGGAATCAACTATCCTGTCGGAGGAGTTGGAGAAATTGCGAAGTCATTAGCAGAGGGGTTGACTAATCAGGGGAGTGAGATACTTTATAAGGCAAATGCAACCAGCATTATCATAGAAGACGGAAAAGCCGTAAGTATACCTGCAAATGGCATCCACTTTGCATTTCACGGTCTGTTTCCCTGAGATCATTAAGGAATAAAAGATAGGATTGACTTGTCTCATTTTATAGGTGGGGGTGAAGCTATCAGATGGAAAGAAATTCTATGCTAAAACCATAATTTCAAATGCCACTAGATGGGATACCTTCGGTGAGTTTCCGAAATTCCATTTAGACTTGCGTGAACTGCTTGCGTTATTTTCTTCATCATTCTAAGCTTTTAAACTGTTGAAACAATTTCTGTAGGCAAGCTCTTGAAAAAAGAAAATCTACCTAAGGAAGAAAAAAGGTTTCAGGAGGCATATGTTAAAGCTCCGTCTTTTCTTTCTATTCACATGGGGGTTAAAGCTGATGTTTTACCACCTGACACTGATTGTCACCATTTCATCCTAGAGGTATAGTGTGGTTTCGAATCATATATATACATGTTCTATGTATTAGTGTATTCTACACCATTTAATGTGGTTTACCTTGGTATTAGGATGATTGGAAAAAACTGGAAGACACTTATGGAAGTATATTTCTGAGCATTCCAACTGTCCTTGATAAATCATTGGCTCCAGAAGGAAACCACATTCTTCACATTTTCACTACTTCTTCTGTTGAGGACTGGGAGGTTTCTTTACGCCTCTTATTCTATTAAAAACATTAGTTTTTTACTTCTAATTTTCTTTTTATTTTTTTCAAGATTTTAATTCAAATGGCCATTTTTCTACAGGGTCTGTCACGCAAAGATTATGAGGAAAAGAAAGAGCGTGTGGCCAGAGAGATAATTAATAGGCTTGAGAAGAAATTATTTCCTGGACTTAAGTCATCTATAGTTTTTCAGGAGGTATCAACACTTACTCCACAACATTGGTTTTTGGGCTTGAAGCATAAAGTTTTTTATTAGAACTTCTAGATTGATATATGGGTTCAGTGATGAATTCCTGAAAATTAATTAAAATAATTTTCACTGGACATTAATAAATAATTTAAGAGTTGTCTGACAAAAAAATTATATTATGATTGTATCTTCATTGGGCAACTAGTAACCTGGTAATACAAACAAAATTATATTACGATGGCCTGTTCATGTCAGTTCAAGACACAAATTGTTATATGTCTAGTGATGCTTCCGAATATGGCAGGTGGGGACACCAAAAACACACAGGCGATATTTGGCCCGTGATAGTGGCACTTATGGTCCAATGCCTCGCACAACTCCAAAGGGCTTATTGGGGATGCCCTTCAACACAACGGTACGTTAACCAAATATAAACTGGTGCTGTCGCTACTCAACCAGTGAATCTGACATGTTTTATCAGTTTTTACCTCTGCAACTTATCTGGTTTGTTTTCTGATGGAGTTTGCAGGCTATTAATGGTTTGTATTGTGTGGGAGATAGTTGCTTTCCTGGGCAAGGTGTCATAGCTGTAGCTTTTTCAGGAGTTATGTGTGCACATCGAGTGGCCGCTGATTTAGGTCAGTTTTTTGAAATTGTTTCTCATAACTTAAGGTAGATGTTGCTGTTGTATTTGATGCAGTTGTTTATTGAGAAATTTTTATTCTGTTCTTTCATTCGGTTTCTAGGAAATTTTGGATTAAATATTATTGAGGAAAGATGAAATGAGTTTCTTGATTACATAACAGATAAATAAGAAAGGAAGAAGGGAAAATAATTATTTTTCTGTCAACGTCTCTGATAAGAGTCAAGGGTAATCGTGTGATGAAGCGAGAGATTACCAGCATAAAATACTTGAATTGAAGGAAGCAAAATGAGAATGAGACACTTTCCTTCTGGAAGAGTCACAAATTGCCGCTAATGTTGAACAGTTCTTTCTAATCCCAAGACACTTTCCTTCTGGAAGAGTCACAAATTGCCGCTAATGTTGAACACTTCTTTCTAATCCCAACTAACAGGTTTCATCATATTCAAGAAAATTGCTAGAAACTTATAAAAGAAAGTTTGTTATTTAGATGCTAAAGTAACTACTAACTAGTAACACACCAAGCTTAAATTATATCATCAAATTTTATTCGGGAACCAGAATGAGATGTTGTACTTGGACTGCTCTGGTACTATGTGAAGCAGTAAAATATAGAAACATATAGGAGAGAAGAATAAACTGTATATTCACATAAGAGAGCCTCCCATATATATGGAGTAGAAAGCTCTGGTTACTACTAGCTTAAATCTATTCTTAAAATAACAATAGATAAATAAGGACAACCTAGATACAATAATATTCTGTAACGGTACTAATGGATGAACTATAGATTCTAATACCTAGAAGCCTTGCCTTTTTTTTTTTTTTCCAATTAGTGATCAGTATATAGTTGAAAATAGGTGGACAATAAATTGTATTTATTGAGGAATAAAGGTATGAGAAGGAAAACAAAGTCAAAGTTTTATATGGGAAAGTTGTTAGCTTGATGAGGGAGATGGAAAGTGAATACATAACTTGCCTGTAACGATATGTATGCTCAAGTAGAGGCGGCAGAAGAAAGCAGACAAAAGAAAAATACTAATTTATCGTTTCCACAATTTTCTGCTTTTGGAACTGCAGCTTGCAGTTTATAACATTTTTTGTCGATTGGCTAACACTAAGCAAATTATCAATAATTTCTTATGAGTGGATAACAATTAACTGTAATTGTTTCGTGTTGTTGAACTCCTTTCCCACTTTATGCAGGATTTGAGAAGAAAAACCCTGTTCTTGATACCGCTCTCCTTCAGCTACTTGGTTGGTTCAGGACTTTAGCATGAGAAGTTTCATATGAGAAGTCAGCAAAAATGTCGAGACTTAATAGGGATGGCGTCATACCAAATCAACAGTCTCGAAGAGCAATAAGATGCCATCAAACACTGTTAGCTACTTTTTCCTTATGTTGATAGAGAGGTGAAGAAACCAGCTTGAGGTACTTTTACCTTGAGTTTACTTTAGTAAAACTACTGAAGTATTTTACTTTTGAAATAGATGCTGTAAGTCATGTACTGCAGTTCCATACCAACTTAATTGTACAATATAGATAGATTGATGAGATTGACATACTGTGACCAACCCCAAATGAGGAATATTTTGATTCACATCTTGGGTGTTGGTCGGGAATGGCGAAAGTAGCCGAACATTAAGTACAATATATACAATCATCTTAACAAAAAATACTATTTCCTATGTGTTCTTCTCAATACAATCCGAAAACCAAACATAGCCTTAGAAAAGAGGGTGAAAACTTTCATGGCACTGCTTGAACTTGTCAGACTTTGCTGGAAACTTTCTTTTCAGTGAATCCTGCATAAGTATCTTGAGAGAAATCCATGCAATGATGTTTATGCTAATCTTAGCCAAATTGTGGTTGTACGACCTCTCTTAGAGGCAAGAGTTTCAATATAGTCTTGTGGCCAGATGATTTGTTAGCTAACTAAAGCCTTGAAAACAAAAAACTGTGCTGTGGCAAAGCCGATAATAATATGGCTTTGTGGACACTTAAGCTCCTGGCTGGAGTTTCATCCTTCGCAAAGATAGGTAAGCTAGTAGTCTGTAGCCTACCACCATTGCTACCAGCACTCCAACTTCCTTGTAACCGTCGTCTATTCTGACCCCATTGATCGTATCACTTATGTGCTCGTACTGTACTTTCAGGAGAAGTTTGTAGGTATGGTAATTGAAGGAGAGATAGCGAAGCCACGATATGAACACCGGAACATTCTGCAAAATGATTTCCCCATTAATTGTTGAGTAAAGTAAATTACTTCATAATTTCTGTGGTTACCTTCACAAAGTATCCTCCAGCTAACATGAAGGTCATTACTGTGACCGAGGCCAGCGTTGTTGCCCTCTTTAAATCCATCAGTGTAGCACCAATGGCTAGCCCCAGCCCCTGCATCAATTTTTACTCTATGTTAACGATTCATGTTATGTATCCGAATCACTACAATAATCTCATAAATGGAGAAAGGGCATACCTGAGCTGCTACAATGCAGAGAAAAACTGTCCCTACAGTGAGGAAAAAGGAACCAGCATTCATTCGTAACCCTGCCATGAAATATACAACCACGAGGAAAAGTACTGGCAATACTAGGTCGAGTGGAAGGTCGCTTGTCGTTCTTGCCACAAAATATGCACTCAATCTGTACATGTCAGCTGCTCGTTCCTTGCTCAGCATAGCCCTCTCTTGGGGAAATGTAAAGATGGCTGTGAAAACCGGGAAAAATCCCCAAAACACAGCAATGAAGAACAGTAACCCTGCCTGCAAAAGTTCGTTGCATTTAGATTAATTTTTTATTCTATAGCTTGTTGGTGAACATACCAGATTGAGTCACTTCATTTGACTAAAAGTATCATCCTACCGGTCTTTATTTGAACCTCCTCTCTCTTTTATTTCATTATACCTTCATTTTGGCAGATTAAACAATGTACTCTTGATGTGGATTTGCTGTTACAGAATTTATTTACTGACACAGTTTTGCTTAGACAATTCATTATTGCTATTATCATTCCAGTTTGAGAATTATGAATCAGCTTATGTTTAGAAGATGAAAATATGTTTACTTACCTGATCTTGCAGTTCTTTGGGATTATTGCTGCCAGATTGCCACCATAGTAATCCCAAAATAGTTGCGGTTGCAAGAACCTGAAATACCCTCAACCAGCTAAAATAGTCGTGCCTTCGTTCTTTAAGTCCTCTGCAGAATAGAATGGAGTACTGTTCAAACCAGCTTGCTCCCCATTCTCTCTTTGCAGAACATACTTTGGCCTTAATCTCGTCATCTACGGGTGTTGGGTTTTTGAGTTTCTTCTTCTCATTTTCAGCTACCCGTGTTTCATAAGCCTCCACAAGATACTGCTTAACAATGGTAACATTAACATATGAGGAAAGCAATAATTTTGTTCTTTATGAAATGTTGCGTATCATATAATTTATGTTTATAGTTTTGAGATATTGAGATACTGGTTGAACTGTGATTTCTCTAGTTCTTTTGGTGATTGAATGAATTATCTTTTACCTCGTGCACAACTGCTGGAGCTGGTTTTCCACTCTTTGTTTCTGTTGTGGAGTTCCCCATTTGCACTTTGTCCTCCAATTCCGAGGGGACAGAAATGTCTGTTACGTTTCCATTTGCGAGGTCGAGCATGAACTCTGCAGGGTTCATTGCAATAAGAGGGGAACAGCCTATGGATGAGAAGTAAACCATTGCTTCTGACACCTTTCCAAAGTAAAGCAGACTCCCTTTGCCGAGAAGAATCAGCTTGTCGAACTTAAGGAAGAGTCTGCTTGATGGCTGGTGAATTGTGGTAACCACTGTTTTGCCAGCCTGCCATGATGACAAATTGGACACGCGGTAACTCACAAGTCCTTAATCTTTAGTATACTAAATTACTTATATGTAGGGTTAATTGTGAGAAAATAACATAACATTTATCTGAATTTGTAATTTTCGCATGATTTTTTAACGTTGCAATTACAACACCTTCGTTTTAATTTTAGCAATTACATATCCCCAATATTTTGATTACTCCATGTCTGATATTTATCTCGAAAATGATCTAGTTTTATTGCTGGAAAAACTGAGGATGTTGTAATTGCAAATTAAATAATTATAAGGTGGTGTTATAATTGCAATGTTTTGAAAGTCGTGTAAAAATTTCAAATTTGCTGTGTTATTTCAGGATATTAACCCCATGTATGTATATGACCACAGAATAACATATTGATGTTAATCGTTGGAACAGAATTATGGCTGTCTATTTGTACCTCGGCTATATCGTGCAATGTGTCCACAATCCTCAAAGCAGTAGTGGAATCCAGGCCTGAGGTGGGTTCATCTAGGAACAAGAGGGACGGGTTGATAATTATCTCGTTTCCGATGCACACACGCTTCCTTTCTCCACCCGAGACTCCCCGGACGAAGGAGCCGCCAATCATTGTGTCTTGGCAGCTGGTGACATACATTGCTGAAAGGTCAGTCAATTTCACAAATATCTGTTCATAGCTAACAAACTAGCTAGCTAGTTACCTCTCTAGTCCCAGCTCGTATATAACATCCGATGCCCTTTGATCTTTTTCCTCTTTCGTCAAAGTCTTTGGAAGCCGTAGCCGAGCTGCATACGTCAGCGTCTCCCTCACTGTAAGATGAGGAAAAAGAACATCGTCTTGAGTCACGAACCCTATCCTGTGATATTTTCAATGTCATTACTTGCTTGATGCCAAGAATTCCATATCAAAGTAGTTCCAAGTTTTTTTATTTTTTATGTTTTTGAGTTGGGGGAAAGGGTAGTCCACTGTTTGGGAAGGGACAAAGAGTAGATAGGTACCTGCACTTTAGGGACTTGGAATATGCTTGATCGTTGTATGTGATCGAGCCACCGTGGGCGGGTTCTGTGACTCTCCCTCCCAGTAGACTCAGCAATGAAGTCTTTCCACTCCCAGATGGCCCCATGAGGGCCAAAACTTCCCCTGGAGCAACATAGCCATTGATCCCATACAAAATATCTTTCTCCACCGTCGACGTCATGTTTTTTAGGATCACCTTGTAAGTTACATCTGTGAACTGCACATTTTTAGGAGACGAAAATATATGATGTGTTGTTTAAGGTCATTGCAAGAAAACTGTGGGACTACACACACTACTGCATCATCATTCTATTTCTGGCCTAAGATCATATAAGATGCATGTTTTTGTGTACATTGCATTTGTTATACTATTTGTTTGAAAGCAGGTTGTAGGGAAGTCTTGTACAAAAATGCCATGGAAAATGAGATTCTGTACAAGACTGAACCTGATGACATAATAGCATAATGATTTGAGTTGCATTGATCTCAAGCTAGATAAACACCTCCATCTCTTTAATCTCCCTGTCCAAATAGATGGTGTCACACATCAATCTGTGGATCCTTCTAGAAAGTACCCGGCTGGGACCGACCGTGTTTCGACACGTGTACTCTATCTCGAAAGACAAATGAAAGAGATTTATTGAGTATTTGTGTGTATGTTACCTTGAGGTAGATTGGTATTGTGGGTTCTGTTTGGAGTCTCTTCTTTTGCCTGCCTGCCTCAAGATCTTCAGCTGCAACCATTTTATCAGACAACTAATTATTTGTCGTGACACAGAATGCATGCAATTCAAGATTTAATGAGCTACGAGCAAGTAAATTCAGCTGTAGTATTAATATCTCGTAATAATAATAGTAATAGCTTAACACGGGATAATGAAATTTGGATGAGAACGCACAACTCTTATATACAATGGTATTTTCTTCTGCAATGTTGAAGGAAGAAGTTGTCTTCCACCAACAACACATCATCAACCTATATGTCTCAAATCTTCTACAGAAAAATATAAGTGTATCGATGCCATGAAAAATATAATACTACTATATAACTTGAAAAATGAAAATATAATCATACCTCACTTTGAAGCTTATGATATTAAGTGTTTGTGAAAACGGTTTGGTTCCTCTGTCTCACGGTTCGCTGTGTTCCACTACCAAAATTCACCATTTTTTATGATATTTATTAAAAATAAAGTTTTTTTTTTTTTATAATATAATGAACCCTTAACATGTACGACTAAGATATATAAAAAAAAAAAACATGTACGACTAAGAATCAGAGCTTACAAAAATTGTAGCATTGCAAATTAAATGTTGGAAGAATAACTAAAAACCTTATTTGGTAATGAGCCCTAATAAAAATATTTATAAAAATTAAAACATACTCCCTCCGTCCCACTGTAAGTGAGACCTTTTTTTTGGGCACGAGAATTAAGAAATGTGTATTTTATGTGTAGTTGAAAAAGTGTAAAGATGTTTAAAGAAAAAAACTTTTACCCAAAAAGGAAAGAGTCTCACTTACAGTGGGACGCTCAAAATAGAAAGAGTCTCAGATACAGTGCCGGGACGCAGGGAGTAATATATTAAAATTGAAGAAAAATAAGAAGATTTTTTTTTTGACAGGATACGGCATAGAAAATCCCAAAAATGTTGACGGAAGAGAGTCAAGACATACCAGAATTATTAAAAATTGGTAAAAATTTAGATTTGTTATGGATGTTGGACATTGTCAGATGTCAGCCATTGTCAGGTAAATAAATCCGGCTCTAATAGTTTCTTGTTGCAGTTTAAAAATTTATTCAGACATACACGAGATTCGTTAAAACCTGCCAATATTTACGTCTGTACATGCAATTATTGCGATCTATTTCTTCAAAATAAAAATAACAAGCTTTGTTTTCTAGGAAATGTTCTTTCAAGAAGAACTCATAAAAATGTATTTTGCACAACCGGAGTTTATAGCTTATCAGTATATATTGGCTAGGGGTAATCCATAAAAATAAGTTTATTCCACCACATGAATCTATTAAAAAAAATCACAATAGTTAAAAATAAGTTATAATATTATGAAAATACACAATCATCAAAGTGTCAATAACACATATACATGTTCAATAACATAAACAAGAGAGGTAACTAGATAGTACTTGAGAGGGAATATAATGTGAAGAATCAGTTGATATATAGGCTCAACATTAGGATCAATTAGTACATAAAATTATTTATTTTTGCTATCATAAACTATACTCTACAAATTTTAATAAATAAAAAGGTTAATTGTATGTACTTATATGAAGTATACCTAAATTTAATTTTTAACTAATAGGATTGTTATATTTTGTCAATAAATACACTTTGCATCTTATAAAATTCGGGCCCGATTTAAAATTTTGGACACATTTAATCCTACGTAGACATTAGAATTTAATTAGGTGGCATTTTTATATGAGCTAGTTATGACGAAGATGATTACAGATGTTATAACGTTCACGTAATAATCCAACGTCCACATAGAATAATATATTATCGAAATTTTAATTCAAGCCGAATTTCAAAAACTTTCAAAGTTTATAATTAATAAAAATAATATTTTAAATTTTAAATTTATAATTTTATGCAATTAATCCAAAATAAAATTGTGTACAAATAATATGTGCAAGTGTCCTTGGCAGAGCACAGGGACCCATGAGGTCGCCAAACTACTCTGGGCCTTACAATTGTACACAGATAAATAGGATAAGCAGCGACGACAGTTGTCAATTATTTGATTTGGTGGAGAATTTTGTGTACCCGCACCCAATCCCTCTACCTAATTTTGTTTTATTTCTAAATCAAAATTTGTGCTTCTTCCAAAAACATTTGTCACACACTAACACTAACAGTGACTAAATCTACGTACATATATGTTCCATCATTTGGAAAATCTTGTCCTATCATAGTCTTTCATGGTCATGAACAAGAAAAATTAATTGAGCGGAGCGTACACCCATCCTTATCCGTCTCAAACAATAACATTCTCATTATTTATTTCGGAAACTGCCGAAATTTGGGGTGGAAGACAGAACAAAATAGTTTCATTTTCAAGAGAAAGTCTCTCCAAGGGTGAGCATCCGGTTTTCGGAACCAAATCAAATTGAACCGAATTAATTGAATAAATCAAATCAAAAAACCGTATATTTATAAATAAATATATGTGTTAATATATTATTATACAAATATAATTTGATTTTCAATTTTGTTTGATTTTTACAAAACTAAACCGAATCGAACTGAAAAATCAAATTCTTTAAAAAAATAAAATTGAACCAAACAAAAAAATTGAAAAAATCGAACTATATATAATTTAATATTTTAGTTTAGATTGATTCGATTATTCAGTTTTGATTATTTGTATGACTCCGAAGTCTCTTTGCTTCGAAAAAAAAAGAAGGTTTGTGCTTTTTGTGAAAGTAGTTTAGGGGACCAATTCTCCATATCTCTATCTCTCTCTCTCTAGGACTGACTCCAAAAATGAAAATTTAACGTGATCAGTTGTTTGGTTAGATTCATGATTCGTGCATGTGTCGTGCTCTTTTGTCTTTATGGAACATACATGGCCTCGCACCTGTGTTCACTCATGCATGCATATACATATATCTAGAGAGAGAGAGAATCACAGGAAATCTTCTAGGTTACTCTTTCCACAACCTAATATGAGTAGTATTAATTTGAAAATAACTGAAAACAAGCTTCTCTGTAATTTCGATTGCATGTATATCATAAAAATATTGATCAATTTAATTTAACTGCAAAAAAAAAGGGTATTAATATACGTAAAACGTACACATACAAAATTAGATTTAACTGTTTTCTTTTCATTGGCTATAATAAGTTGCCTTTGGCAGAGGGAAAAGCTGCAGTGTAAGGATTCACATTATTTTGGAAGCAATGTTGGGCTCTTAGAGAAGTGTAGTTAATGTTATCTGATGGCTGCTATCACAAGTTCCTTATTGAGCATCAATCCTCGCCTAAATTATTGATGAAATAAAATAAAATACGAGATTTAAATTAAGACCAAAATCACGTACCAATTGAACTAATTAAATGACACATAGGAAAGAACAGTAAATATAAATTGCTTACATAAATGTGGAATGTATGAGAGAGGACTAACCGATTTCGTCGTCGCTAAACGGCTTGGAATCGGCGATCTCGTCGGCGGGGACTTGGAAGCCGGTGAAGGAGAAGGAGAGGCCGAAGCTGGCGCTGGAGGCGCGGCTCAAGGCGGCGCCGCTGTTCAAGTCGTCGACGTCGAATTTCATCTGAGCGCTCCTCGACTTCCGAATGTGAGTGTTCCTCCCCACGCTGCCGCTGCTCCGCCCAGGCGACGCCGCCGCCAGCCGCCGGCTCGACATCCGCGACAGGTTGCCGCTGCTGTCGGCCGCCGCGTCGCCGGACGACACCGGAGACTTCATCGCGCCCAGAGCCGCCGCGATTGTCTCCACCAGCTGGTCGGATTTCGTCCGTATAAGACTCGTCGTCGAGTTCGTCGTCTTCTCCATTGCTTACTGTAAATAAAATTAGAGATTTATTAAGCAACTCTGCATGCGAATTAAAATCGAATAAAACTAATTATTTTTTTTTGCGACAGAATAAATAAAATGACTCCATGATTTTCGGGATGATATGTAATCATGCAGTAGGTAAGAGAGGAACAGTTGGACTTACAAGTTGCGTGGCCAAATTTTTTAGAGAGAGGAGTTTGTTGAAGTGTTATCATAAATGTGAAGGGTTTTTGTAATATATAGGGGAAAGGGGCGATAGAGAAATTTGAGAATAGTAGTTAAGTTGCATGTGAGCCCCTAAACTTTGTGAAAATTAGTAAGGTCACAAATTTCCACATTTTATTGAAAATTACAGGACATAAATGCAAAAGATAGGATAAAGGGTATGAATATGATGGAACCAAGTGTTGGCATTGCACGGCTCTACGATGCAAGTGGGGATTTAATTTTTATTTATAACAAAGTTGTAATAAGCTTTCCAAGTTACTAGATCTCTTTACTCGCTTGGAGTATTGAAATAAAATAATTGTCGCATGACTAATTGACATAGAGGGTGTTTAAAATAGGTTATAAGTTGTTTAGGAGTTTATAAGCTCCTTTAAAGTGTTTGGCAAAAGAGCTCCTAAAGAGAGCTTATAAGCTGTAAAATTAAGCTCTCCAAAAAATAAGTTCATCTATCATAACTTATTTTCTCATTTTTTTTTAAGCAACACTCATTTTACAAAAATAATTCAACTTAATTTTTTTATTTTCATTATATATCATTCTAATTTTTTTTTCTTTTCAATTTTTTCTATCTAACAAAAATTTTCTCTTTCTAACTTATAAGCTCAATTATCCAAACACTTTGACAACTTATAGGATCATAACAAACTAATCTTATAAGCTCCAAGAGCTTATAAGCTCTTTAAAATAAGCTTAGTCAAACACTCTCATAGCAAGAGATCAAAATTAGCTATTGTGTAGTAATAAAGTGATTAATGTTTAAAATAAAAATTTTAAGTTCAAATTTATCATGGCACAAACTCTTAAATTTAATAGTATTACTCCCTCCGTTCCACTTTAATAGGCTAATTTCTTTTGGGCACGAAGATTAAGAAACTTAGTACTTTTTAGTAACTTTTTTACTTAAAATGAAAAATGAGCCTATTGGAGTGGGACAGAGGGAATACTGTTATAAAAAAATACCTATTTCCTGGTACGTGTTGGGATAAAACATGCCAAGTATAACACTGATAACAAAACTTTTTCTCAACTTCTTTTTTTTTAGGAAAAAATAGTTATACTAAAAAAGAACGTATATAGTATGTCACGAACCCTAGTTTTTTCATTTTTATTTTTTAAGCTTATAAATTAAAATGTGGGGTTTCATACATAATTTGTATTAGAAAATTTAGCGCATCTCTAAATTTTAATTAATTAATAAGAAGGTTTTCTCTTCTTTGTTTCATAAATAAGAGGCATACACATCCATTCAACAATTCAAGTAATGTCTTTTCTTTTTCAATCTGAAAAGGCTATTAAAAAATTATTATATTTTCAATCGAAATCCAAGCTCGCTCGATTACTAAAAATTAAATATACTTACATATGCATAGATATTTACATAGAAACCTTTAGCAGAAAAATGATCATGCAAGCACATTGGAAACATGGAATTTGACCAAAGCAAATATGTATGTCTCTCTAAATTGGCAACTGTTAAGACTATGTTTTAGTCATACGCCAATTTATTGGGAGCCCGTACAAATGCACATCAACTGCACGCACTACTCATTCAATGCTCACGAAATTAAGAAACATGAAACAACAATTTCGTAGATGCTATACACAAGTTAATAATGTGTACTTTTACAAATTATGCTATATTTGTGATATATATTTATATATGTTAATTTATAAAAATAATTAATCAGGATTTAATATATATCTAGCTATGTAATTTTGACCGATAACTTATGTCCATCATATCATTCATACGTATCATTTTGTCAGTAGTAATAACTAATAAGTATATCTAATTAACCGTGTTCATGTTTAGTGGCCAACCCAATTATGTATTCTTATTACTTATTCTATACTTTATGCCATTTCCGGTCATAAAAATTACACGATACATTAATTAAATTATGTGGGTATTTGATTGAGCTTATAAGCTTCTTAAAACAACTTATAAACTAATTTAATTATTTTTTCATAACCTTAAAAACAACAATTATTTTATAAAAATAACCCCTACCATAGTTTGTTCTCTGCATCATGTACCTTTCTTATAATCTCATTTTTTTTTCAATTTTTTCTGGTTGATTATGATTTTTTCTCTATAACTTAAATTTTCTCTCTAATTTATAAGCTCAATATCCAAACACTTTGACAATTTATAAGTCTTAATATATCATCTTATAAGCTCTTGAATAATTTTTTTTATATAAACTGTTAAGCTTTCTAAAATCAGCTTAGTCAAACATCCTCTATATATCGCGATTCTCGAGCTTCACTAAATAATGGTTACATGGAGATTTTAGCTGAAAAACTCAAAGTGAACCATATATACTCCACCCGTCTCTCAAATAACTTCTTACTTCTTAGGAGGCAGGGACACGAGTTTTTAAGGCGAAGTTGTTGAGTGTATTGGAAAGGAAAGTTATTTGGGGGACGGCCTAAAAAGGAAAATTAAGAAGTTATTTAAGGGACGAAGCAAGTACAGCCTTGGGAAAATGATGGAGTAAGTGAATTATTTGCATATACTCGGAAACCCTAATAGTCTTCATCCCGTGGAGTCCAATCGATCTCCACCTTACAAGTGTCCGGTCGAGCACTTCATTGTGTGTGTGTGTGGAATATAGACAAGTCTCATCATGATGAAGATGGAGTAGGATTAGGCTTAGGTGTCTCTATAAATCAAACTTTTGGCATTAATGTTGTTTAACCTCATTAGGTAATTGATATGCCGCCTCATGAAATCATGGTGGAATGGCGACAACATATACATGTAATACACTTACATGCAAGGACGAGGAGCTTTCCTTCTTTAATATTTTGAGGCCATCTTAGCTTGCCTCTTTGCTAGGGCATCATCATCGCCTTTGCAAATTTCTTAATCATGTACCACCTTTTTTTTTCCTTTTCAGACATATGGAATTTCTCCCTCTATTTCGACGATATATATATATAATATGGCCCATCTTTTTGTTTTCTGCTAATTTTGGTAAATATGATAGGCGTCTGAGTTTGATTTTATCCATATTATTTTTAGCATTTTGTTCTTCGTCGTCATGGTTTCATCATCGTTGCGCTCAGCTATAATATTCATTTTTTTTATTGAATTTATCTTCTAATTACGGCAAAATTAACTTCTATAGACTAATTAATTAATTATTGAGATATGGGAATTTTATTAATTCATAATGATAAATTAATTATTTATCAATTTATAGACTGTCGCCTTAATTTCGAAAACTATAATTTTAGAACAAGTTAATTATAATGTGTAAAAAAAAGATAAATAATGCTATAATGTATTAAATTAAATAGAATATTCATGCATAATACAGAATGATTTAAATATATGAGCTATCATAATGAAATGGATGTCAATAACTTGTTAGATTACTCAGGTGAAAATGCTCAGTATTCAAAGATTCAAAGTTTTGAGGAAATTATGGCTCATATTATTGAATGTCCTAATGATGATCAAAACTTGAAGCAATCACACAAAAAGAAGCTTTGAAAGTGGCACCAACTCTTCTACTGCATTGAAGAATTTGATACCAAAACTTATAATTGCAATTAGAAAAGTTAGGGATGAAATTCACCTAAATTTTAATTTCATTAATTATCAAACAATATATTCATATTTTAACAAGTTACTATAGTATTTATAATTATAATATTTAAAAAAATATTTTATTTAAATATTGACGAGGTATTTATAAAAGGGATATATTCTACAAAAATTCTTTATTTTATTATGTTATTTAAATTGATGACTTTTTTCTAAAATTGGCACAAATCAGAATTTAAAAAAAAAATTAAAAATTAATTATTTATCGAGTTTTATTTAAATAAATTTTATTGCATCTCTCCTATTTTGACATTATTATGAAGCTCAGTTTGCATTCATGCTAATTACTAATAACCATGTCGAGGATTGAATGCGTTTTTATTACTATAATGCATCATATGCTAGGTGTAACCTCCGACTATTCTTTCGATATCTGAATCAAATCAAATAATTGTTTGGGGGGGGGGGGGGGGGTTCGCCTTTCAAATTGTCAGTTCTTAATTTTAAAAAAATAACGATACCCACTTGTTGTTGATCAAAGACTCCTTTATGTCTATCCATTCTATATAAGGATAAAAGGCATATTCTTTTAAGCAAAATTCTATGAGTTACTATTTTTATAATTCTATTTATCGCTTTTTTTTTTCAGAGTTTCTTAATACAATTTGTGAGAAATTCAATTAGAATAAATAATATCTTTCACCTATTAATGGGTATATACATTATGCTCGCATTATTAACATAAATTACGTACATTCTAAAAATATTGATGATCCATAGAAATGCACTTGTGATATCGACATATACTTATTCCATCCCATAAAAAAATATAAATATGGAACTTATCAGGAAAAGAACTTACACATATTCGAAGATGAGGATTAAAAATAAAACCTATAAATTTCAATTTAATTAAGAATTTAGAAACACTCCTAATCCTAATCATTTACAATAGCTTGCAAACCATCGTTAGAAGAAAAAAGGCTACGAAATAGCCTTTAAGGCGTTGTTGTACGACACATTCAACCTGTAATTAAAACATTGAGGGTGCATTATTTTCATAGAAAAAGTAGAAAATATATTTATTTTTTCACTCTTTTCACATATCTTATATGATAGATAATTTTCATTTGATATTAATTCAATTGGAAAGGGGAATTAATTTGCCGTAATGCTTCTAATGAGGTCCCTGGTTGCTTCCATTTTTCCGGTGGCGCATTACATGAAGCCGTTTGGCTCTTATTATTGCTCTCGAACGAGCTTTTGAGTCTGGTCGGCAACTCATTTGGATTACGTGGGATTTGATGTATGTGATTCAACTTCTCTCTACTCGGTCTCATGCGGTCCTTTGGCATTTTAAAAGTATAGATGGAATCAAATTCTTAATCTTGCTACTAATATCGACATTCAAATTTCTCACATATTTTATGAATGCAATTGCATTGCTGATTGCTTAGCCTCTTGTGTGAAACTGTGAATATGGAGGGTTGGTGGACTTATGCCATATATACCGTACACTATTAGAGATGCCAATGGATCCTGGACCCGATCCAGATCCGTGGATTCAGATCCATTTTTCAAGGTCTGGATCTCAATTTTTTGGACCCGCGGATCTGGATCTCAATTTTTAAAACGAATTTGGATCTGGATCTTGAAATTTGAGATCTGGATCCGACCCAGATCCGACCGTGGATCTGTTTTATTTAATATATATTATTTATTTATTATATTTATTTTATTAATAATATTAAAAATTAAAAATAATACAAAAATTAGAATTACAAATTAAAATACTTTGTTTTGTGCAATATTTTTTATGAAGAAAATTAAATGTTGTTGATTGTGTGACTTTTTTTTTAATTTAATTTAAAAACAGTAGATCTATGGATCTAGACCCGTGGACCCGGGGATTTGACAGATCTGGATCTGGATCTGGTAAAATGAAACGGATCTCTGGTGTTGATGAGATCCGGTCCAGATCCGGCCAGTTGCCATCCCTATACACTATCGATCTCGTCCTTGCAGATGTGTATCGTTCTTTTCACGAGAGTGGTTTGGTAATTCTTTTCTTTTATTGGTGTTTTTTCTCTATTTGATATTTGTCGTAAAAGTTTTGATGAGGCTCGACCATTAGTTAGCATCTTTGTGCTTTCAATGGATTATGCGGTTTTCTTTTTCCCTTTTTATTTTCTTCAATAAAATGTTAATTCAGCATATGATAGATAATTTTCTCCAAATAATATATATATATATATATATATATATATATATATATATATATATATATATTCATGCAACCCTTTTCTTTCTTTTCACTTAAATTTATGATAATAACATCATGAGACAGTGATGTAATACTTCCTCCGTCCTACGAAGCATGACACGTTTCTAAAAATGGCAAAAAAATTACCCTTTATTCACATTTTCACTTTTTCACCTACCACACTTAACACACAAAATACCATTTTCTTAATTCCCGTGCCGAAAAGAAGTGTCATGCTTCATGGGACGAAGGAAGTAATATTTTTTAATATTTTCCTTTGCAAAAACCATACGTATAAGATAAAAAAAAAATAGTATAATAAATATTTTACCCCTTTTCTTATTCCTCCTTTTCTTCGCAATACATTTATAACTCAAAACAACGCATTCTTATAAAATAAGCGAACCATCCTATCATGTACTTTTCTCTGTTGATAGTTTATGGACCACACACAAAATGCAAAATACTATACTAAAACATCGAAATAGCGCGCACACCCCTAGTTAGCTGAGTACTAAAAATATTTTTACATACTGGAGTACAATTTTATTTTTTTTATATAGGTATTAGTATTTATTTTCAGTTAAGAAAGAGGAGAGCAATGAAAATCAACTTTAATTGGAAACCTTTTGTTTCACAAAGGGAAAAATAAAAACCATGCTTGGTTTTGGGATTTATATTGATAGTATTATTTTGGAATAAAAGAAATGTGGGGGGGATGGTGTTGGTCTCGTGTCAAATTTGAAAAAGTGGCGGTGCCGGCCAAAGCACGTGATTGAGACGGCGGTGGGGACGGCGGAGCAGTGGGCTGGACACAGCTGAGCCACCATACACGTGGTGCCAGAAATCTCTTTACAGCTTCCACGTCTACCCACACTATCACGATTCCCTGATGATTACTGTACATTTTTTCACTATTTTTTACATTCTTTTTCCACCACTCTCTCTCTCTCTTTCTATTTCCAGCATTTATAGTTTTTGTTTCTTTCAGTGTTTTCCCGTTTCACTTTACATTTTTATTTTCATTAATTTAACCCCATTTATAGCATGTCTTCTCTCATTAAATATAATCCATTTATTCTCGATGAGTATTTGTACGAGTAATACATGATTCTGTTTTCATTATTAATTTACTTTGTTGTCTATTCAAGTAACGCTTTTCTAAGATGAATTGGACATAAGGCGAGTTTGCATTTGTATATCCATAAAGTTTGAGTCAATTTAAACGTTTGATAAGATTAAGCGATATATATCAATAATTCAAGATTGTTACATGGCCTTTTAAAAAAGCAAAAAAATAAATAAATACAGATTGTTGCATGTGGTAGTTTTTATATATTTGATGAGGCGTTCAAGCACACGTACTTGCATGATCTCAAGTACATGTGCATATTATTATTATTAATATTATTATTATTTGAGGGAGTACATGTGCATATATATTTACCAACGTGAAATGATCAGTTTATTTAGCATTTCCACTTTTTTCTCACAAAAAAGGACGTTAGCATTACACAAGTCAACACGAAATGATCAACTTAATTTCGTCTAGGGATAATTGCGTGAAAATACACAAATTTTGCCAAAAATTCATATTTGACGCGAAGTTAGAATTTTTTTACATTTTAATACACCAACTTTCGTTGTTGTCCAAATTTGACACGACTTAATTCTTAAAAATTTAAAAAACAACCTCTTTTTGTAAATAATTATACAAAGACCCACTTATGTTATTATTTGGGACATTTAAACCAAAACAAGATATTTCCTTATGATGTTTTCTTTTAATCTTTGATCCGCGCCTAAAATGGTTTAAAAGAAAACATCATAAGGAAATATCTTGTTTTGGTTTAAATGTCCCAAATTATAATATAAGTGGGTCTTTGTATAATTATTTACAAAAATGGGTTGTTTTTTGAATTTTTAAGAAAGTCGTGTCAAATTTGGACAACAATGAAAGTTGGTGTATTAAAATGTAAAATCCTAACTTCGCGTCAAATATGAATTTTTGGCAAAGTTTGTGTATTTAGGTGCAATTTTCCCTTATATATATATGTTTTATATATATATATATATATATATATATATATATATATATTATGAATTTGTTATGAAAAATAATAAATTCAGAAAAATATAATTTATTCCCTCTGTTCCACTGTAAATGATTCAAAACTTTTCGTCATGAGAATTAAGGAGAATGTGCAGATTGGTTGAAAGTGATAGGGCCTACATTTTTTTAAGGGTTACAATTTTCTATTTATATAAATAGATCACTTATAATAAGACGGTCTAAAATGAAATACAAGTCACTTTTAGTGGAACGGAATTCATGACTTTTATATGGACCGCAGGTTCTATTTTGCTTTTTTAAAAATGAAAACAATTAAATAACCAGAGGAAAAATATTAGAAAGGCCAACTATCGGTGTGCGAGTTTTGAGTGCATTATATCGAAGAAAATATAGCATAAGTTTATATATGTACAATTAGTTCACATGCAAATATAATTAAATAACGTTAGAATTTTCCTTCTTCCTTCTAAAGAAAACATTTTCGTTTATTTTATTTACACGTTTTCTTAAGTAATTCATTTCCAAACAAATAAGATTTCAAAGAAAAAAGCAACAATGTTAGTAGTATTTTATATTCAACTACCGAAATCACTTATCATCGACCTATGGCACAAATCCACATGCAATGTTAAAGTAATTTAAAAGTCATAACCAATCATAGTGCGTAGGGCTGTCGATCGGTTCGGGTTCGGTTACCCGTACCCGAATTTTCGGTTACCCGAATCCGAAATTGCCAAATTTTAATAACCGTTCCCGAACCGTTTTAGAAGTTCGGTTACCCAATACCCGCTTCGGTTAACCAATTGGGTTATTTGGGTATCCGAAATACCCATTTAAAAAATGAAATTCAAATAATTTTTGCTCTATCTACTCTAAAAGAAATTACAAATATATAATATATATTTACAAATATATAATATATATATTAAATAATTTACAAATATATAATATATATTTACAAATATATAATATATTTGTAAATATATTATAATATATATGTAAATTATTTGTAAATTTACAAATATAATATATTTGTAAATTTACCAATATATATTATAAATTTACAAATTTATAATATATTTGTTAATATATAATATATATGTAAATTTACAAATATATTATATATAATATATATATATAATAAATATATATTATATTGATAATATATATATTAAATAATTAATAAAATAATTTTCGGTTATTCGGTTAACCCGATCGGTTTTTCGGGTTAACCGATAACCGAAATTTTCAAAAAAACAATAATCGAAACCGATCCATTACCCGAAATTTTCGGTTATTGGATACACAAACCCGGAAATTTCGGTTCGGTTAATTGGATACCCAAAACCTGATAACCATTTAGACAGCCATAATAGTGCGTGATTAGTGATCATTTCATCCAATCATTCAGATACCACGTATACTGATTAACTTCTCCATTTGAATTAACGTATCTACATTATTATCAGTTTTCCAACAATTCAAACCCACTATCCTTATCTTATGTGACAGCTAGAGAGTTAAAATTGAAAAAAAAAAAAAGAAATTAATAAGCAAATGAACAAAAAACATCTTTATAATAACTTGGTGTACGTCCTTTTTACAAAATATATGGATCGATATGATGTAGTAATGAAAATGAAATAAAAAGATAAAAGAGGACAAAATAAATTAAAAAGGGGGGAAATGTCTGTTAGCTAAGAATTAGGAAAAATAGGGCGATGTGAAAGAGAAGAGAGTGAGGCGTGAAAATTGTCGTGCAACAAATTGGACGTACATGAATTGAATTACGTCCACACAAGTGTAGGTCATGGATATGATTTACAGAAATGGCCCTCATTTCATTTATGAAACAAATAGGAGTGGATTCCTACGCAACTAAACATAATTACTTTATTTTCTATATATCATATACTAGTGTTCTGCACTTAGATATGACTTCAATAATTGAATCACTACAACAAATTATAATTATAACAAAAGTCATTATTATATAATTCAAATATATCCTACTGAATAATGTAATATATAATACAAATATTTTAATATAGGAGAGAGAGAGAGAGAGCATATAAATAAAATTTTACTTTTATTCTAATCACAAATTTTACAATTAATTTGAGATTGATTTATAATAGAATATTTATATTTTACTCCCTCCGTCCACAAAAAATTATACTAAAAAATGACGACACATGTTTTAATAAAAATTAGCAATTGCATCCCGTGCAATGCACAGGAAAATATTTTTAATTTTTATATTTATATAAAATTAATATTAATTCAATTATAATCGAAATTCACAATTTTGGAAAGAAATGTAAATTATTAAAGAATATGAAAATAAAAAGAAAAATATATAGTTTAAGCATAAATCTTCAATTTTATTATAACTACAAAATTGCCATTCAATTTTGAAATTAATTTAAAATTGATTTCAAATTGAAAGCTCCCTTTTTAATATAGTATACATGGTTAGTATATTACAAGCAGAGAAATGATCTCACTAAGCAGTATTATTAATGATAGTTAATTGTATCGTGAGTGCAGAAAAAAATTCAGTATGTGATAGAAATTTTCAAAAATGAAAAATGACTAATTTTTATGGACGTTTCAACAAAAAAAAAAATAGTATAGACGGATGGAATATTACAATAATAGAATAGATGATATAATGAATTTGATGAAATCCAATAGGTTTCTGCTAATTAAGCTAGGTTGTCGTTGATAATATATAGGCAAAACAAATTTTTTTTTTTTGAGGGTCATAGACTCATAGGCAAAACAATTTTTATCCACGTTGAATTGTGAAAGTCAAAATTACCCATCAATTTAAAACATAGTACTCTATAAATTATACTTTTTACGTCCGTCGTATCGTTTTCATTTTTATCATTTTAGTTCGTCCACGCGATATTATTTCTATTTTCATTTATAGCAGTAGAGTTCACAAACTTTACTCACAATAACAATGAGACTCAAACTCCACTCACAATAATATCCACTATTATTCATCATTTTCTTAAAATTCGTGACGTTCACAAAGTGAAAATGATATCAGGGACGAATTGAGTGTTTTTGACCAAAATACCCTTGCTAACATATTCTCCTTCCTACTACTCATCTATTCTCTCCCAAAGCGCAGAAATTTTCGGCAGATGGCGCTCTAGTCATCATGGACGGAAGCAAGAAATTTTTTTTTTGTGGAGGAAGAATTTATATTTAAGTTTTTACTTTGAGTTAATTATAGTTTATAGCCTTATCTTTAAGCAAATTTCGATTTATAGTCTCAACTTTGATTTATTTTTTATATAGTCTGAACTTTGAGAAATTGTTTAATTATAGCCACAATCACATCAAAACTATGACAATAGCTCTTATTTATCAAAATTACACATAAAACAATGACTGATTGTCACGAAATCAGAGCCTAATGTATTCTATACTAAAGGAGATTTTCAACGATAGGTAGATCATCATCATCGGACCACCGCTGTAATCGGAATCGCGTCTGAAACATTCTTTCAAATGCGATTCCAACTACACCGGTGGTCCGATGACGATGTGCTACATACCGTTGGAAACCTCTCTTCGTATAGAGTACATTAGGCTCTAGTTTTGTGGCAATTAATCATCATTTTAGTTGTAATTATGATAAAAAATAGACTATTAACATAATTTTGGTGCAATTGTTGTTATAATTAAATAATTTCTCGAAGTTCAGCCTATATAAACAATAAATTAAAGTTGAGATTATAAACCGAAATTTGTTGAAAATTCGATTACAAATTGTAATTAACCCCTTTACTTTTATACGTTATTTTACTAATTCACTTGAATTCTTTTATGTTTTCTTTTAGAATACTAGTTGTCTATATTCTGGGGTGATGCCACAAATTTCCGACGAATAGCAAAATTTACAAGTGTAAAATTAAGCTGTGTGTAGTGGACTAGCAGATCACCTAAATGTATCATTAACTCTAAATTTAGGCTAAAACAATTGAAAATGAGATAAAAAATGCATCAAGCAGATCCCCTAAATTAGATGGGGCCCACAAAAAATTTTACACCTACCTAAATTCAATCTTAAATTTACACCCACCCTAAATTTATTTTAAGCTTTTAATTAGTAGGGCTCACATATAATTATTGTTTTTATGTAGAAATTAGGAGATCTGGTATATGCATTTATAAAATCGAGATCCTAAAATTAAATAGGGAAGCTTTAGGAAGAAATATAGGAGCATAATTTTGGGATTTCTGCTGGGAGTGCTCTTAGGGGGTTGTAATTAGGTTTTCATTTTTTTTTTCTTTTACTGATCCTAGGGTTTAATTTAGATTTATACGACCATATGAAACTTTGCAGGTTTAAATGTTTAATCAAAGGGTTAAAGTACATATTCACCCCTGAAGTCGACACCCCTAGAGCATTGGGCTCCCCAGACTCGGTCGTGGCGCGTTGACCTCCCTGAACTCTCGGAAAAAGGGTGCAAATTTGCACCCTTTTTCCGAGAGTTCAGGGAGGTCAACGCGCCACGACCGAGTCTGGGGAGCCCAATGCTCTAGGGGTGTCGACTTCAGGGGTGAATATGTACTTTAACCCTTAATCAAATTCAAGAACACGTGATATAAATAGAAATATTCATAAGAGGTTTTAAATATATGTGTGAGTTTTAAGAAATTAGTACTACCTCTGTCCTTATTTTTATTTTTGTTTGTCCCCAAAACATCATAATCTATTTTTTGAAACAATTTCACTAACTATTATCCTTACAATTTCTTAAATATTTACACCAATTAACACAAATGGACTCACCACAATTCATTTTAATTGATCCATTAGTTAATATCATTACTTTTTATATTATTACTTTGTCTAAGAATAGTGTTATTTGGACAAAATATGTCTGAACAAGTATTTTGAAAAATTAATTTATTTAATAATTTTGGATTAAATTTAAAAATAATTTAGTTAATTTTATTATTTTCTCCACATTGTAGTTTTTTTTAATATTTTTTTTTTACTTTTATTGTTTTTATTATTTTTTTGTAAATTTTGTACTTACAAAAATAATAATATAAAAATTATTCAAAATTTACAATATGGATAAAACTATAAAACTAATTAAATCTTTTTTTATTTTAAATCAAATTTTTAATATATTTAACTATTTTTTGTCCGAATATATTTTATCCAAATAATAATATTATTGTTTTTCTAATTTGTGAGACCCTTTCTCCATCACATTAAAATCTGTGCCGACTCCATGAGAAATATTTCAGGGAGACAGAGGGAGTATATTTTTTTTTCGAGACTCAGCTGATATAGAAAGAATATTAATCAACTATAACAATACTTGTGGAGAGAGATTGTGGTTAAATTTATAATCCTACAACCAATTTCTGTTCTCGCTTTTCCGGCGATTGGTAATTAACACACAATATTACTGTCACTTGAAGTTGTTACAATAAGCAACCAAAATTAGTGAGCGAAATGAATAAATAGTGAATGTGAGGTGACTATCATGAGATGAAATCAATGTTTAATCTCTCAACAAAACTGGTTTTCATAAATGAAATGAAGATGCAAGGATACGCCTATGCTTGCAAGGAAAGAAATAAACTCCTTTTAAAAGGAGAACTTGAAGGCACCCACCTTGGAATCAGCAACAGACTCCCAGAAAGAAAGTTTCTTCGACTTCTCCTCTGCTTTCAGTTTCAGCTCATCTATGGTTCCCGGCAGCGCCCTTTCGATAGCATTCTTGAATTTCTCGTGCAAATTAACTCTATCTCTCGTGCCCGACACAAGAGTGCTTGCATTAGGCCTCTTTAGAAAATCTAAAACGTTCAATAAATTCCTCCTGCAATAATACAACATTAATCTTCAGTTTTTGCAGCTTAACCAAGATGATGCTGGAACTACTACACAGAAAGTTCAACATCATTATATTCTCTCTCCCTCACTAACTTGAATTATCAACACCACAACTTTTTCATCATATTTCACCTTCCTAAATTTTATTACTACTTGCCATGATCCAGCAAATTATTAGCTCTACGCCACGAAGAGTGTAGATGAGCAAAATGTGCCTATTATGAAACCTATTCATGCATTTTCCAACTAATTCTTTTATATTCTTCCATGGGAGAAAAATAAAAATGTGGGATTGGGAATTTGGTGGAGGTCTTTCTACAGTGAACTTCACTATAGGATGAGGCACACACCGGTTCATCTGTCCTAATCAAATCCTAATTGTGATTAATAAACATAAACCCAAACTAGAGACTAACTGGGGTTGGTGAACCCCAAAAGTTTTATTGGTTTAATATATCTAATACCTCCAAATAATTTTATGTTACTGCCCTCTTAAAGAAAGCATGGCATGTTCAGTGAAGTAGCAGCATGAAAGATTTTAAAGATACTCTTATAAGACTTATACAGGACGACGACATATGAAAGTCTATAACCGAAATGATACGTTTACATTGTTAAGAACATCAACTAATACTACAAGCTAGACCAAGAGAGAGTATATGGAAGCATGGATTGGTGTAGCAACAAAAACAAAGGAAGTGGAGAGCACAATGGAGAGAAATTATACCTGCTAGCAAAATTTTGTGTGATGGCCACAGAATCTTGGAGGTTAATAACCAGATGCCACCATCCATTTGGCACAAATATGACTTCTCCTGCTTTACAAATGCATTCAACGGGCCTCTTTGCCCAAGTTTTCGTAGCATTGTAGAAGTTCATAAACCACTCAATTATGGAAACAGGGCAAGCAACCTCTGCACCATCCGGGCTCGGATGCACCCCAGGAGGCACCACATCAGGAGGAAACAGCACCCACTTCTTGGAACCTCTTACCACTGCGTTCCAAGCAGAGGTCGAGTTAGGATCAATGTGGAAAGACGATCCAGACCCTGCCGGCCCTATTATAATCCATCTATAGTCCGGCCTCTCACTTCCCAAAACACTAAAAAGATCCTCACTGAAATACTCAGGAACCTCATAATCCATCCCCAACTGAGGAACTTTCTCACCAAACTTAGGGTCGAAGAGATACAATGGCCGTTCCTCCTTCACTTGATCTGAGTACCTAAAGTAGTCCTCGAGCTTCATCTGCACCGGCCCAACCGAGAACTCAGTATCACCACAAACTTCAACCAGATACTCTCTATCCCATTTCTTCATTGCAGGCCATTTCCCCAGACAACCTTCCAACAACACCGGCTTATTCGGCTCCTCAAAGCTCGATATAAATTCATCAACAGAAATTCCCCTTCTCCTCACTATGTTATCCCTCTCAAGCCACTCAGATTTCATCTCAAGATTAGCACACAGCCAACTCTGAAACAAGTAATCAGAATAAAAGTCCCTAATTCTAACCCCACTGCTGACAATCATGAACGAGCATCTATAAGCACTAACAAAAGTGTTTTTCCAAGTCCCATTGTACAAGAATCCATTTTGACAAGTATCCAGCACAAGATTCCTCCAAAGAGGCTCTTGATTGCAGAAAACATAGAAAGATTTGCTCACAGTTGATAAAACCCCCAATTGGGCCCCACTGAGAAATGCAAGAATCTCAAGAACGAGCTCATCTGTGAGGATTTGGAGATTACCTAGGCCTGTGTTCCTTGAGTTGATGGACGAGGAGCTGAAGTAGAGATTACCCAATGGTTGGACGCCGTGTGAGTGGGATTGAGCCGAGTTTTTCAAGCTGAATATACCTTCTTCAGTTTGCTCGTATTCTTCGTCTTCTGTTGGTGCCAAGGCTGTTGCTTGATTTTTTAATTCAAGTTTTGGTTTCTTTCTGATTGAGTTCGGCCTCTTGGAATGGGTTAGACGGGATTGTTTCGATTTCTTCGATCTAGACTTGAGCCATAGATTTTTGGAGCTAAGCATTTTGAACAACGGCAGCGTCGGCGGCGGTTGAAACCGCCGGAGAGTATTTGCTGGGCTGGAGGCGGAGGGAGGAAACGCAACCAACCCTTAAAAGGATTTTACACTAGTACTAATCCCACGTCAGTAGAGGTTAAACAAACGTACTGTATTAGACATATTTTGGGGCGATTCTCATAAATTAGTTTTAAAAATACATAAGCTTTACAAGTTTTCCCACTAAGAATGCGTTTGCTTTGGTGATAAAAATTTCATTGAAAAATGATGAATAAAAAAATAAGAAAATATTATATTTTTCTCTTTATTTTATCAGATGTTTTGGATAATATTTTTACACTCCTAACATAAAATAATATTATCCGACATTAAAAAAATGAGTGAAAAAAAACTGCTAGAAAAAAATATTCACCATGTCTCGAGAAAATTTTTCATTATAATAAACATATGAAAATGAGTGAAAATATATTTTTTCTCTCATTTTCCATCAAAGTAAACGTATGTTTTAATGGACGAGCTTCATGCAATGATGCTCGAAATCGAGTTTTGTTTGGAGAATGATATCAGTCCGTTGAAGGTGTGGTTCCTGAAGATTTTTGAAGTTTTCAATCATGCGAAAGATCACATTGTTCTAGATTTTTGTCATGTCCGTAGAGAAGCTAATCGGGCAGCACATTGTTTGGCGAACTTCACCGCGTCTTCTTTTGGTGTAATTATCTGGAAGTAGAGCTTACCTGCTTGGCTCTCAAGTATTGCGTCTCGTGATTAAATATAAGCTCCCGTTTATTCTCGGAAAAAAAAAATAGTAACCTATTTGTTTCGATTAAAATTAAAGACAATATTTAAAAAAATAAATAAAGTGGTGCTGCCTAATACTGTGGATATAGCTGTAGAAATTACCCATCCTTGTGAATGTAAGTTACCAGAAACGATCACCTATCCACCGTAGGCAAGCATAATGTGCCTACCACTGATGTGATAATTTTAATTAGAGAAGCAGAATGTGCTCACCACTGATGTGACAATCTTAATTAGAGTAAGATATGCTAATTCTCTTTCCAAATTAAAATTACCACATCAATGATAAGCACATTATATTTTCCCACTGATGTGACAATCTTAATTAGAGTAAGACAATTTTAATTAGAGTAAGATATGTTAATTCTCTTTCCAAATTAAAATTACCACATCAGTGATAAGCACATTATATTTATCTACAGTGGAATTATATTTGCCTATGGTGGATAGGTGATCGATTCCGTGTACGTCACTTCAAAAAAATCTGACCAAATTCAAAGCGACTGATAATCCACAAGGGCGGGTAGTTTTTATATTACATCCACAATATTAAGCGGCATCACTTTATTTAAAAAAAAATCTTGTCTTTAATTTTGATTGAAACAAATAGATTAGTTGTGTTGGTCCACATACTGAACAGTACTAGTGGTGACGCATATGATGAAGGCCGTATTATAAATCAAAACTTGCACAAGGAGAGAGCAGAGGTTGCTCAATGTGCGTCCCAAGGAAAAACAAAAATGGGTATATATGACAATTGGGGTACAAGAAAAATAACAAATCAACATTAACGTGTGAAGTAAAAGGAAAAGAAAACCACAAGAGACATTGGCAATATACAGCAGAGAACTATCTAAGAGGGGCACATTTAGGACTAAATTTGCACAAACCCAATTCCCAAATTGGCTGATAAACCGAAAAGAATATAATATCTCCTATATCGACAAATGGATGTGTTCTAGATGTATGCTATGCCACAGTTGAAGTAACGCGACCAATCCCCTTAGCAAGATATCCACAAGAAAAACCTTCACGCACAATCCAAACACCAGAAAAGCTTTAAACCACTCAGCATCCAAACAGGTGATAACAGGCTTCAGGGATATGGAACAAAGACCAATCAGTCTCAGTTTCGTAGGTTTACTGTTGACACAACCCTGCGCTGTCCGACACGAGGACCTCGGTCTAAAAGCATTAGCAAACCCTCATTTTTGGCAGACTTCCCAAACATGTACCTGAGACACTCACAAAAAGAAATATGAGTTCATAATGGTAAAAATCATACAATTTCTAACTGCATTAAAGATATTGTGCTATCCAGAGAATCAATCTGACTGATTTCCACTCCTCTGATGTTTAATATCTTCCATTATTTTGCTCCCTGATTCTCACGAAAAATGTTTATCTGCAAACTGATCCGTCTCCTATCCCAATCAATAAGTGATCTGCATATCCTCCACTACTTTTACTAATTACTAGCTCTTCCTTCAATGAGGTTAACACTTATAATCTGTTATTACTTTTGAGGATAGCTACTATTAAGAATTTTATTTGGCAGAGGCTCCAGCACTCTGATATCGTAGACAATATTACGTTATTACTATAACTAAGACATGCAGGCAAAAATGGAGCTTATCGAAGTGACTATACAATATCAATGGGCTAAGGATGCTCTATCAAAAACAGCAGAAAAGACTCAAAGAGTATAGAGCAAAAATTTCTGATATTCAATAATCTCCACAAGTTAGTCACACGTTTTCATGGTATTGTATCTTACCTGCTTCTGCGTGCTTTCCTTCTCCAGAAAACAAAAGATACAACCCACTGAACAAAGAGAAATACATCGTCAGCATTTATGAAAAATTTATTTACAAGATCTATGGATGTAGCTCAAAATAAAGTCCTGCAATTAGAGGTTTAACAAAGAGCTTCCACATGTGACCAGTCATGAAAATAAAAAACTTCAGATGGAAGCAATTACAGGATTCTTAAACAACAATGGATCTGTTTACTAGACTTCTGAGAGCATAAGTGCCATTTATTTGGACTATAGGAAGGAGAATAATATACTTGCAGTGATAGACTGGCAGCCAGAAGATGATCTCAAGTGCGAGCGAACATGGCAAAAAATAAAAGTTGGAAGAAGTCAATAACAACATAAACTACATAGTATCATGATGCTGCCAAATCTGGAATCGTAGATCTTAATGGTAGGTGTCATATCTACTAAAAGAAGCTCAGAATCAAAACTGTTCTTGCAATCATAAACTGAGGCTGCACTTTCACTTGTCTGAACCACAAGGCCAGTACAGGGCTATATAGTGCGAGGTTGTTGAAGGTTAGTTGCATAACCACAGAGATTAACCAAGTTTGTGCAGATACTAATGTTTGTTTGATCCGAAGTGTGATTTCAGATAATGCAGCACAACAATAACAGGAAAGATATATCTTTCATGTGTTCAGATACAATTGGAATGGAAATAATTCAAGTATTTACCACTATCATTACCTTGAATAAGGAAATGAAGCTTAAACTCTTAGTTGCTGGCTTCTTCTGGATAGGCATTGGTTTTGCTGGTGCCATTTCTTTGCACAAGTTCTCAGCTATCTCTTTCAACAATACCAGTTGTGCTTTATCAGTCCCAACAGATATAAGAGCCTGCCTCATTGATTCTCTATCAGCTTCAAGAGCCTGAAGCCTTGCATACAGCTTCTGCATCTCTAGGTCCATAACATCAGAATGTTCTAGTGACTCCCTAGGACTTTTTGTATAGTCATCATATAAGGAGCCAACAGAAGCCTTATGATCCATGACACCATTAACTGCAGATCCTTGATGAATGGAATCTATTGTGTAAACTCTGTCATTTACGTCATCTCCAACTTCAGATGCATTGTCCACTTTCCTGAAATTAGGGTTCAAATCCAAATGGGAAAATACTGTCTTCTTGAAACTGCCACCACATTTTGGGGAATCTGTGGCAAAATCTTGACCCATTTCTTTAATCATTGAAAATTGTGAATTTGAGCTATCAGTAGATAACTTCCTAAGATGCTTAGGCCGCCTTGGAGATTGACCAACAGTTACCTTTTCAAGCATATTTTTCGTGCCAAAGTATTCCAAATCAGGCTCAATGGTTCTAGGACTTTGCTCCAATTCATTGAGCCTGTACTCGAAATCCTTCAGCTCATACCGAGAACGTGGGGTTTCCCCAAATGGATATTTCTCAATGTCGGCAGTTTCATCATCCCCATCTGGATATGCCTGGGATTCATTTATATTGCATTTGAGAGGCGGGTACATCTCATATGCAGGAAACTCATATTGTCCTTCAAGATTCTCTGTCATGCTTGTGTTTTGGCTTGCGACCTTTTCTCCATCGGCTTCGGACTCCGTGAGACCAAAACTCATCATCCTGTGTTTATAGGCCTGAACCTCACAGGTAAGAGAATGAATGGTCTGTTCCCTCTTATACAACAAATCCTCTAGTGCCAATGCCTCTTGCTGATCATGCGCCATTTTCCCCTCCGCAAACCTCTTAAACTGCCTTGCCTCCATATGAACCTCTGCCTTCTCCCTCTGCAGCCTCAGAATCATAGACATGGCCTCGTTTGCAGCAGAAGAAGATGCATTTCTCTCCTCTTCCAATTCCATAATGAGATCCTGGATAGTCTGCTGCTGACTGCTGACTGTTTCACGCAGTGCCATACATTCATTTTCTACCTCCACGCGGGCATTTTGCGGTACAACAAGTCCCGGGACAGTAAATTTGTTTTCTTCCTTGACATCATCATATTTACGCTTGACAGACCGGAGACACGCCTCAGATGAGGCCGTGTTCGTCATTGAACAGCTGCACCCACAGTCACAACACTGGACATGGCTCATCGATTGGAGCGAATCATCTAGCTCCATGGATCAGTCAATACACATCCAACGCAACTCAAGACCCAGAAACTCACAATTTTACCCCAACTATCAATGTTTTTAACACGAAGAACTATAAAATAAAATTCTCAATAAATTCAGAATTCAAAAGCTCCAACTCCTCCACCCGTATATATATTAATAAACTTCCCTTCAAATTATGCATGAATTTTCCCCTCTATTCCTCAATCTAGACATAAGAAACCAATGGTTCCGGATATAAGTAATTCAATCGCCCAAATTCCCTGCAAACACATGACCGAGAAAACGCATAAACAAAGGCGTACGACATTTTCTCCTGCAGAAAAGAGATATTTCCTGAATTACGTGAGAAAAAACGAACCTGGAATTTTCCCGGGAGGCCGCTAATAGTGAGAATGATATTCTCCGGAAAGGCAAAGGTGTTTCTCTGCAACAAATTCTGATCTGAAGGGGAAATCAATCTCCCGGTGGAATTGGGAGATTGAGGGAAAGGAAATTATGATTGGGGGAGGATTTGAAACCCTATCCGTTTCGGTGATGTATTATTCTCTGCCCAGTATTTGTTTTTGTGTTTCGGAGTTTATTTTTTGATTTTGATTTTGCTTCGTGTTTCGCGAAAATCTGATAGCTGATTTTTAGAGAGAGAGAGAAGAGAGAGATAGGGGGAGAGGTTGTTTATTGTTGGTTGGACTTTGGAGAGAGAAGATAGGCAGAGGGGTAAATTCGGAAGTTTACATTAAGCGTTTTTGACTTATCAGAGCGCGTGCGGCTCGCGTGTCTTATTCCTGGTAATAGCAAATAGGATTTGGTATACGACCCCCAACTGCCTCTCACCCTTCAAATTTTGTATTTTACAATTTTAACAAGTCTTATTAAACATTAATGCAGGCTTCCACCTATCTTTTTGTGCTTTTTACTTATTTATTTGTTAAGAACGATTATTTTACCAACAACCTGAAATGTCATTTACTCATGAAAATGACGAAATGGGATGGTTACTCTTTATCATCTTAGGTTTTGTCCATTTCTATGGATGAAGATTGAGGAAAATTATCTTAATCTATTTTAAATTATCTAAGTATATTTACTATTTTAATAATATTTATATTTCTTTTTATCATAATTTCACCTCTGTTTGATTTTGGTTGATGGAGATGGTAGTCTTTTGTTGATTCAATGAATTAATGAATCGACTTGACATTTCCATGATATGATAATTTTTTGAATTGCATGAGAGTATGATTGTCACTTGTAACTAAAAAATAAACCGATTTAATCAAATATAACGGTCAATGGCTTCAAAGAAAATTATTGGCTCAAAAGGATTTTTTTTTCTCTTCCAATGAGAGTTAGACTTGCATCTACTTTTGTGGAAATATATGAAGATTATATTTTATTATAATCAGATTATATGTAAAGTATTTTACTATAATATTTATTTTGTTTTATCAATTAAGGATCCTACTAGTAGAATATTAAGTTATCATGTTTCCCAAATTTCTCTTATAATTATAAATAGATAGAAATATTATTATTGATATATTACGTGTAATTATTATTCAGTGTTGGGTAAAATCAAACAGTTTATCAATGCGTTGAAAATTACTAAATCATACAAACATAGAAGGAATATTCAAAGCAATTTTCATTCAACTAGAGCAAAATCAAACTAAGCGACAGAGAGACTAAAAAAGACCCCTTTTGTGCACTTTAAAAAGAAAAAAAATGATTTGGGGAAGGAAAATATATGGCCTTGATTCCCAAAGACCCCTTTCTATACTTTCTCCCTCCATCCATGAATATTCTATATTTATTACTTCATTCGTCTTATTATTATTGCCCTGTTTTTCTTATTAGCCCACGTATAATTGAGTATTTTTAAAAATTGAAAAGAGATTCAACTAATTGAATCCATTACTTATTGTTTGGTTTGGATAATGAGTTAGCTATTACCCTTACTTGAGGGTAACCCAATCACCCAATTTGTTACTCCTTAAAATAGAGAGAAAACAAAAGAAATGAAATCTCTTACTAATGATTTATTTTCATTGTTAAACCAAACACCTCAATATAAGTAATGATTATTGTTACTATTCCACTCATTTATTTGATTCCATTCCTCTACTTAAGTCAAGCGAGCACTTAATTAGAGTGTCCTATTAATATTGATATATTTCTAGTTTTGATAATAATTTTATATTACAATATGATCTCACACACATTTATACATTTTTACACTATAATTTTATTTTTCTAAATATCCGTCCCCAAAGAAAATAGGCCAACAATAATGGAATGGAGGGAGTATTATTTTCGTTCATTCATATATGTTTTCATTTTTTTCAAAATTACCCTTTATATTTTAAATCTCATTCACACTCACTAACAAAATACCCAAACAATTAATATATTTGATGGATCACTTTCTCCACTCAATTTTGATGGAAGATCTTCTACACTTTATACATACCTTTCAATTATTTATTAAAATATGTGTCATACACTGTACCGCAAAATTTTTGTGGACGTAGGGAGTGCATTGAATTTTAAGGTATTCTACTCTTATTTTATTGACGTATGAAAAGTAGGAATACTACTAACACTAAATTATAAGACTTGTCGAATTAGTGATATTTTATAAGATATTGTGGTAAAAATCAATATAATATTGAGAGAGGGAGAGATCTCAAAAAAATATAAGATGAGCGCAGAATAATTTCATAATCATAAATAGATAAAGTTGATGAATTCTTAAAATTGGGAATGATTGAAATTTGAAATCAAGTTGTGCGTGCCGCTCAACGAAGAGAGAAAGCGTGTAGGAGGGCACGTCTTTAGGGATGGATATATAGTTTGTTGAATCTTATGTTTATCCATTCAATCTTAAACTATATTATTATATAATGATAGGCCATAAATTCATGAGTGACCATCATTAATTGGTAGGTTTTTACATTCGGGCTGGGTCATGCTACTTGAGTTTCTGCAATCAAAGTTGGCTGCTGCTGCGACGGTTTAAAAATGTGTATTTAATATAATATCTACTATAATTTATATTCAAAAGTATTCTCATATAATATAAGATGTGGGTCTGATTAAAACTATATATTTATAAAAGACGTACTTTAACTCAAAATTCTAACCTGTTCTTTTTCATATATAAATAATATGACGCAAAGCACAACCAATATCAAGAATTAAGAAGACTGATCTCTAATCAGAGAATTAAGAAGACTGATCTACTCGAAATTATTTGTAGCTAGGGTCCAATTAATACAGCCAAATTCAAAAAATTTGCGTCAACTTTTAATTCCAACATAAACTTTCAAATCTTAAAATTTAATTTCGAACTTTTGAATCATTTTGATAGACTAAATATTATTTAAAAATCTTGATTCATTTTATTTGACATTATTTAACTCTACTTATTTAAAAAGTTGAGGAAGGTTGCAAATAAATTTGAACTTAATTAGATGGATTTGATTGATAGTAACATCAAATTAAGATGCCGATGAGACTTGGCTCAAATGGAGCTGAGACACTCAAAGACTCTCCTGAGAGTTGTTTTTCCACTTTTATGTGGGTACTGGGTAGTGATTCCGCCCAGCCGCTTTGTATATATGACGGAAGTCATAAACTACAATTCGTATTTGCAGAAGTAATCAAAATTAGAGCATATATTATAAGTTCATAAATTAGTACTAGTATTTTTGAGTCTTTGACATTTGACTATATACAGGAGGACGGCTTTAACTTTTAGCCCCCTACAATATGTTTCCATAAAATATATGTTAATATTTGTATGTTATAAGTAATTTTATATATTGGTTATTTTTTTGTTAGTTGTTACATAGCTTCAAATAGTAGTACTAGCATTTGTATACCGTGCAATGCATGAAAAACGTTTTTATATTTTTATATTTATATAAAATTGATACCAATTCAATTATCATATTTATAAATATAATAAAAAAATTAATTTTAACTTAATTTTTTCAAATTAAAATCTTTAAATAAATATAAATTTTATATTTTAAATCAAATATTTATATAGAATATATCGAATTAAAGCTCTTATATATATATATATTAAATATTTTATAAATTAGTCGAATTTACAATTTTAGAAAGAAATGAAATTAAACAAAAAATACGAAGATATATGAAAAGGAAATAAAAAGAAAAATATAAATTATAAATAAATCTTAAATTTTATTATAATTATAAAGTTACTATTTAATTTTAAAATTAATTTTAAATTAATTTTTGACTTTTTAATATAGTATAGATTTGATCTCTATTTAGCTCCTCAATTGAATTTGTCCAACTCCACCCCCCGCCACTGCTGCATTGCACAAAGCACAAAATTAACCTCAGAGTTCAGGAAATCGGGGAGGGAAAATATCTTTTCTCAAGAACGTCATGAGATTAAACATTTTTGAGTTACTTTTTTAAGAGTAATAATTTAGATAAACAATTAATAAATCAATTAATCCATTTATATATTATTTCTTGTATGTTGTTCCAAACTTACTATACGGATCTGGATACTGAAAAGGCAACATGCAAGTACATAGTTTTCAAGAACAAGGTGTTAAAAGAAGAGATAATAATAATAATAATAATAATAATAATAATAATAATAATAATAATAATAATAATAATAATATATTTTTATATGAATAATATGAGGAAATATTAAGGGTTTGGTATAACTGAAAAGGACAAATTGCTTGTGTTTATCATGTCTTCCGCCTATTTGGTAGAGCAGTTTAATTAACATTGGGGCCCGTAGGAATGGCCAGGCCGCTGCTAAATTACTGCTCCGCCTTGTGAGTGTGCACCGCGGTGAGGGCTAGTTATCTTTTACTCAGATTGTACAATTTTTGGATTAAAAATTTATTTTTGATTTTACCCTTTTATTTTATGTTAATCATGGATTTTCTGCCGGGCTAGGTCAAATGAGCCTCTCCAACAATCATCTTGCCGGCGATTTGCCACTGAGCATCGGAAATTTTGCTGGCGTTTAAAAGTTTTTGCTTGATGGCAACAAATTCTCCAGCAAAATTCCGGCCGAGATAGGAAAGTTGCAGCAGCTGTCAAATATAGATTTCAGCCACAACGACTTCACCGACCCCATTGCGCTTGAGATTAGGGAATGAAAGCTTTTGACATTCGTCGATCTCAGCCGGAATCAGCTAGCTGGCGAGATTACTGGTATGAAGATCTCTAACTACTATATCCACATGGAGTCACCATGTGAGCATTCAAAAACTAGTGACATTCTTAAGTTGATGAACCACATCTAAATTACTAATCACCCAAACAAATGGCATACCCTAGGAGTCTGCGCAACAAAAGTGGAAAAATGTAGAAGCACCTGACCTGGGAGATGAGAAGTGAAATTGAATTGAAATTAGTGTTGGAGGTAGGCGTTGTTGGCTTCGCAAGACAAGAAAGTGTTTCTGAGCGCGGCCTGTAGTGGTTGGAGAGGCGGCGGGCGAGCCTCCAAGGACTTGAGCAACTTGCACACCTTGAGATTGAGGGCGGCGTAGTAGCAGTGATCGCTGTTGAAGGTATGCGACCCCTATTTGGGGCCTTGCAAAAAGGGACACACGTGTCTTTTCAAAATTTGGTCGAGGATAAATTTATAATTTCATCAATTAATCATGTGTTTAGTAATATCTATCAAACAACTGAACATTGTTTTCTATAATTGTAACCTTGCTAACAAACACACATATACACTACATAACAAGCCATACCTATAATGGGCCCTTAAATTTTAATCTACCAAGGCTGATCTTAACTTGGCTACCAACAGCTTCATATCAAACAAATTAAAAGGATGGATTTCCATGTATAAGAGGAAGAGCTCTTGAATTCAATTTTTACCATTCCCGACTCTCTCCTCATCTAAAAAATGCTATCTTTGTATATGTGTGTTAACTTAGTCATAAAATGATTAATGTTTAAAGTTAAATGTATTGGATTCAAATTTATCGTGATATGATCTTTAAATTTATTTGTTAATTTATAAAAAAAATGGTATATTTGAACTTTGATTTGAATTAAATATCATTATAATTGGATATGTTGTGCATACGTACGGGCCAGTTCATTTCAAAAGCTCGCATACAGAACAACTGGAAACCGTATTGTCAAAAATTAACAAAGTGAAGAGAATAGAACTAATATTTCGGACCAAACTGTCTAAATGGATCAAATTTAATTACCTCGATTTTGAAATACTAATAGAAATTCAAGAACAATAACTGATCGATTTGAATTGAAGTGAGAATGATATCAAATTTGAATGTAATTTATATAGGTATATTGAACTAATGAATCAATCGAATTCCATTTTGCTAACTTGGCTAATGAACATCCATTTGAAGATTTTCAAGGGATGAAGACCTTTTCTATGAATAAAGAGGTATAGAACACCCCAACCTCATCGCTCTGGCTTCCCCAAAATAAACGTAGCTAATGAACTAATTAATATAAATGATGAAAACCACACAGCAAAAAAAATTACAAGCTTCATCATCAACACTTAATTTCTGCTTTGTGGCCTGTACATATATTATATAGTATATTCATTGTCTAAACAACAGTGCGCGCTAATGATCACATAAAATCTGTAAATTTATCTTGCCGATTATATATAAAAATTGATTTGTTAAGAATTAAGAATCCACCAAAGAGTCGTGATTCACCATTTTATTGCAGGATTTTGTAATACGAGGTATAATTCATATACCTTTTTTTTTTTTTTTTTTTTTGAAAAAATGAGAGTTATTAGAGTAAAAAAATAAATTAATGATACTCCATTTTTGAAAAATGTTAAAAATTTGCGATACAAATTTTGATTAATCTATTTTTAAATTATCAATTATTTTCTTACACACACATACATATATATATATATATATATATATTAAAGTTTGTAAATTAATTTATTTAATTTGTCATAAAAAATTCCGGCATTTAATTTATAATCTTTTTTTTTTTGCAAAATATATTCATTATATTTAACGATAAAATAAAATTGGGTCATAAGCTAAAAATGCCAAAACTTGGGTAACAAACTATTATTAACTTTTTATTATTATTATTATTATTATTATTATTATTATTATTATTATTATTATTATTATTATTATTATTATTATTATTATTATTATTATTATTATTATTATTATTATTATTATTATTATTATTCTTGAAAATATTGTGGAAAATTAAGAATGAGAAATTTTTACACTAGTGAAAGTTAGTTTGGTAACGTGAATAGATACTCTATCTTGGAAAAAGAAATGATTGATTTACCTTCATCTATAAAGGTAGAATAATTAAGAGCAATTTGAAAATCCACAGTACTCCATTTTTTGAAAATTTGAGGTACGACATATACTAAATAGAGGTGGACATATACAGCAATCCTTGCTTTCTAATTAATACACGAATTTGGATCATAATAGTTTACTCACTTTTTACGCATTACCAATCTGATCGTCTAAAGGCAAACCTGATCAACACTTACTAGAAATTCTCATCATTTAGGACATCTTAATTTTGGAGAAAATACATTGATTTAGTCTAATAGTATTACTTTGCAATAGTTAATTTAAATCCAATAAATCGTTAAATTGGATTTATGATCATTTAGGGCAATACAAACCAAAAAACGACACATAGGATTGCCAACATGGACAAAACAACATCGTTTTATGTTTAGGTGAATACATATGATCAGTTTAGCTAGCCCAATAAAAGAAGAAAAAAGAAAAAAAGAAACAATTGATTGAGCTAAAATTAATTGTTAGAAAGTCATATATCATGCTAATTAAACCTGTGTATTCACCTTAAATACAAAAGAACGTCGTTTCTTCCACGGTCCACGTGTTATTTAATTTTCGGTTGTCAATTGTGCTTTTTGATGCTAGATATCACTTTTTGCGATAAAATAGTCACAAGTCGAAGACTAAAATTGTTATCAAGTCATATTATTGAGGTAAATAGGTGTATTTTCTCTTAATTTGTCACCAATTGATTAATTAATAATCAATCAATCAATCAATTAATTAATTCGTGAACAGAATAATACTTTTAAGAAATATTAGTACTATACTCCCTCCGTCCCTTTATATTGGCTCCTTTACTCTCACTGAAGGGACCAATGCAAATGGCACGGAGGGAGTATTATATACCTAATAAAATTTCTTGAAAGTGGTGGGAATTTTAGTTGGTAGAGTCTTCAGAACTCTTACATGCCACCCGCATTCTGGAAAAGCTAAGCAAATACTATAAAACTGCCAAAATGGATTAGACAAGGAATATAATAATGCAACGTGCATCCATGCACTTGTTCTTACAACCCACCTACATTCCATCGCACATATATATGCCGAAAACCCAATTAAAATTCAGACCATATATACATCCTCATTAATGGCGTCGAAGCCGAAGCCCCACACCTCTTCCTTCATCCTTTTCTTGATAGCCCTCCTAGTCTTCACCATCTACTACCTACGACAGCTGCACGACTGCTTCCAAAGCGCAGTAACCTACTCGGAACCATCTACCAATCCCGACTGGTACGACGTCATTGCGAGGGACGTGGGAGACGAGCGGATGATCAACATCGGGCTGCTGAACATGGACGGCGATGAAACGGCGGCGTTGGAGGCCAAGGGGAAGGTGGTGAAGGTGGAGTTGGAGCCGCTGGATAAGGGCGTGCAGTGGTCGGACTTGTTCCCGGAGTGGATCAACGAGAGCTCGACGATGACGAGCTGCCCGGAGCTCTCAATGCCGGAGTTCGGGAGGTACGAGGAGCTGGACGTGGTGGTGGCTAGGGTTCCTTGTAATAAGTGTGAGGAGAGTGGGTGGAGGGATGTTGCTAGGTTGCATGTGAATTTGGTGGTGGCTAATTTGTTGGTGAGAAGTGGGAGAGTGGGAAGTGGTAGGCCCCTTTTTGCAGTGTTTGTGGGGTGTTGTGGTCCGATGTGGGAGATTTTCCGGTGTGATGATCTGCTGCTACGCGTTGCTGATTCTTGGATTTACAAACCTCAGTTGAGGAGGCTCAAACAGATTGTGCGCCTGCCCGTCGGAACTTGCCAAGTCACCCCGCCGTCACCACAATCCGGTAATGTTTAATTTATAGATTATATTCATGTGGTTTTCCAATGGATTAGTGTTTATGTTTAATTTATTAGGCGAAGAATTGAGTGAGGAGAAAGCACGAGAGGCATACGTTACAGTGCTACACTCGTCAGAAGCGTACGTGTGTGGAGCAATAGCTCTAGCACAGAGCATCATCCAAACAAACACAACGAGAGAGCTGGTCCTCCTTGTTGAGCTTTCCACATCATGTGGACCCCACTTTTGACAAATGTGAATCAACTTTTGACATTTGCAGTCTTCTTCAACAATTTGCTGCAGCCCACCAAATTGGAAGAGCAAAGCAGCAAACTTCAACAAACAACAGCTCAACTTTCCTATAAATAGAGCTATGTATTCGGCAAATGTAGAAGTGCAGAGTGCGAGAGAAAAGTGAGGCAAAACAAGAGAGAGTTTGGTGAGTGCATTTTGAGAGAAGAAAATTGTGAGGAAAAATTATAGGATTTTTCATCTCTCTTAAAATAGTAGCTCAGTCCTCTTGTGTTTTCCAAGTTATTAAACTTGAGATTTGTGTTTCCCCTATTTTGTGTAGGGAGAATTTTTTGTAAGCCTACTATATACATAGTGGAAGATTTCTAGACTACGGTCTCGTGGTTTTTTCCAATTTGGGTTTTCCACGTAAAAATTCTTGTCTCATATTTTCTTATATTTTGCACCAAATACTTTTCTTGGTTTGGATCCCATTTTGTAATCCAGCAAGAGGGAAAAGAATTATCCTGGTTCCGCTGTGCAAGTGTCATTTTTGGATACTCGTGAATATTTATTCACCACTTTTCCCAACAAGTGGTATCAGAGCCACCTTGGTTCTGAGGCGGATTAAAAATGGAGGAATCGTCGTCGCTTGGTGGTATGTTCAAATTGAACGGATCAAATTACTCAATTTGGAAGCCAAGCATGTTGGATCTTCTCTATTGTAAGGATCTCTATTTGCCCTTACATGGAGATGATGCCAAACCAAAGGATATGAGTGATGATGAATGGGTCATCATGCACAGAAAAACAGTTGGTTACGTCCGGCGCTTCATTGAACACAGTATTTTTCATCATTTTGCTAATGAGGAAAAAGCTGACGTTCTTTGGAAGAAAATGGAAGCTATGTTTGAAAGGAAAAATGCTTTAAACAAAGCTTCCATCATCAGAAAAATCGTTCGCTTGCGATATGCGGAGGGTGCCAACATGACGGAGCACCTCAATGCATACCAGGGTCTTATCAACCAATCCACCAACATGAAGATTTCTCTTGATGATGAAGTCGTAGCTTTATTGCTACTTAGTTCGTTGCCGGACAGTTGGGACACTCTTGTAGTGTCAATCAGCAACTCGGCTCCAGGTGGAGCACTGACCTTGCAGATGGTCAAAGATTGTCTTCTTAATGAAGAATCCAGAAGAAAAGATCAAGAACGTTCTTCTGAGACAAAGGCGATGATTGCTGAAAACGGAGATCGAGGGAGAAGTAAAAGTAAAGGCTCTCAATACTCGAGAGATAAATCCAGGGGGAAGTCTAAACCCAGAAAAGACTTCAAATGCCATTATTGCGGTGGTCCAAACCACTATGAGAGAGACTGCAGAAAGAAGAAAAGAGATCAAGCGCGTGGAAATAATGAAAATGCTGAGAAAGACACAACAGCAGTTGCAACTGATGGCGATGTTGTCGTAGTTTGCGATGATGCTCTTGTGAGTTCGTCATGCCAACAAACAGACTGGATCGTTGATTCGGGTGCATCATATCACATTTCACCACATCGTGATATGTTTGCATCCTACACCGGTGGCAGCTTTGGCAAAGTCAGAATGGCCAATCATGGTGTGACAGAAGTTGCTGGTATAGGAGACATTGTCCTGCTTACTGACACTGGATGTAAGCTTATCTTAAAAGATGTCCGACATGTTCCTGATATCAGACTCAATATTATTTCCACTGGCAAGCTCGACGATGATGGTTACATCAACCATTTCGGCGGAGGAAAATGGAAGCTAATCAAAGGCTCTCTAATTGCAGCAAAGGGTAGAAAGCAAAATTCTCTCTACATGATGCATGCAACGTTGTCCAATGGAGAGGTGAATGCAGTCGTCAAAAATTCCTCCATTGAGATATGGCATAAGAGGCTAGGGCATCTGAGCCAGAAAGGTCTGGAGATCTTGGCTAGAAGAAGCCTCATCCCTGAGGTTAAAGGAATGCATTTGGAAACCTGTGTTGATTGTTTGGCCGGAAAACAACACAGAGTTGCATTCAAGAGCTTCTCTCCCTCAAGAAGAGCTCAACCTCTTGATTTGGTGCACACAGATTTGTGCTACATGAAAGACAGAACTCTTGGTGGCGCACTATATTTCGTCACTTTCATTGACGATTTTTCGAGGAAAGTCTGGTGTTTTGCTTTGAAAACCAAAGACCAAACGTTGGAGGTCTTTAAGAATTTTCAAGCAAAAGTCGAGAGACAAACGGGAAGGAAACTGAAGTGTGTTCGTGCAGACAACGGCGGTGAGTACCAAGGCCCGTTTGAGCAACACTGCAGGAACCATGGTATCAAGCTTGAGAAAAGCGTCCCAAAGACCCCTCAACACAATGGCGTGGCAGAAAGGATGAACAGAACAATTTGTGAGAGAATCAAATGCATGCTGTCGCACTCCAAACTGCCAAAATCCTTTTGGGGTGAAGCTATGAGGACCGCAGTTGACTTGATCAACCTTTCTCCATCAACTCCTCTGGGTGGTGACATTCCAGATAGAGTTTGGTCCGGGAAAGACGTGTCTTACAAACACTTGAGAGTGTTTGGCTGCAGGGCTTTTGTTCACATTCCAAAAGATGAGAGATCCAAGCTTGATGATAAAACCAAACCATGTATCTTCTTGGGATACGCTCATGAAGAGTTTGGTTATAGATTATGGGACCCAGTTAACAGGAAAGTCATCAGAAGCAGGGATGTTGTATTCCTTGAAGATCAAGTTCCTGATGATGCGAAGGAAAAGCCTGAATCTAATTCAGAAGTTCCTGTCAACTTAGATCCAGTTCCTTCACCGACACTCCAGAATTACGGGGGAGATACCCAATCGGAGCATGGTGATCCGGTTGATGATGAAGCAGGTGACGATCAGACTCCACCTGTACAAGATGATGTCCCTCCAGTCAGAAGGTCTACCAGAGAAAGACAACCTTCTACCAGATATAGCCCACATGAGTATGTAATGCTCACTGATGGAGGAGAGCCACAGAGTTTTGTAGAAGCCATGGCGCATGACCAAAAGGAGAAGTGGTTAGAAGCCATGAAGGAGGAGATGAACTCCTTAGTTGAAAATCACACCTATGACTTAGTGAAGTTGCCAGCCGGCAAGAGATCGCTGAAAAACAAGTGGGTCTACAGATTAAAGGCTGAGGAGAATAGCTCACAACCAAGGTACAAGGCGAGACTGGTTGTGAAGGGTTTCAGTCAGAAAAAAGGTGTTGATTTTGAAGAGATTTTCTCACCAGTGGTGAAGATGTCTTCAATCAGAGTGGTGCTCGCGATTGCTGCCAGTTTGGACCTGGAGATCGAGCAACTTGATGTGAAGACTGCATTTCTACATGGAGATTTAGACAAAGAAATCTACATGGACCAGCCTGAAGGTTTCAAAGTCAAAGGAAAAGAGAACCTTGTATGCAGGTTGAAGAAGAGCTTGTACGGCCTGAAACAAGCTCCCAGACTATGGTACATGAAGTTTGAGTCCTTCATGTCAACCCATGGCTACAACAAGACCACCTCAGATCACTGTGTTTTCTTCAAGAAGTTCACAGGAGGTGATTTTATCATATTGTCAGTCTACGTTGACGACATGCTAATTGTAGGCCATGATGCCAGCAAAATTGATAAGCTGAAGAAAGAGCTAAGCAAGTCTTTTGCGATGAAAGACTTAGGCGCAGCTAAGCAGATCCTTGGAATGAAGATCTTCAGGGACAGGAAGAGCAAGAAGCTCTGGTTATCTCAAGAACAATATATTGAGAAAGTTCTTGAAAGATTTAGAATGAGCAAGTCGAAGCCAGTCGCCACTCCACTTGCGGGTCATATGAAGCTAAGCTCAGCACAATGCCCGACAAGTGAGACAGAAAAGAAAGAACTGCAAAAGATTCCATATGCTTCTGCGGTGGGGAGTCTAATGTATGCTATGATATGCACTAGACCTGACGTCGCTCACGCAGTTGGTGTGGTAAGTCGATTTCTCTCAAACCCAGGAAAAGAGCATTGGACAGCAGTGAAATGGATATTTCGGTACTTGAGAGGTACTTCTAAACTTTGTCTGAAGTTTGGTGATAACCATATTCTACTTGAAGGATATGTGGATGCAGACATGGCTGGTGACATAGATTCCAGGAAATCCACATCTGGATACCTGATGAGACTTGCAAGGGGAGCTATCTCGTGGCAATCGAAACTTCAAAAATGCGTGGCATTATCCACAACGGAAGCTGAGTACATTGCTGTGACGGAAGCTTGCAAAGAGGTGTTGTGGTTGAAGAAGTTTCTACAAAAGTTGGGCTTGAAGCAAGAGAAGTATGTGCTTTACTGCGACAGTCAAAGCGCAATTCACTTGAGTAAGAATTCGAGTTTTCACTCAAGAACGAAACATATTGATGTGAGATATCACTGGATTCGAGATGTACTTGAAAGAAAACTAATGCAGCTCGAGAAGATCCACACCGATGAGAATGGTGCAGATATGTTTACCAAGTCCTTACCCCGAGATAAGTTTGAGATCTGCAAACGTGAAGCAGGTCTAGTTGAATTCCACATGACGTGGAGGGGGAGAATTGTTGAGCTTTCCACATCATGTGGACCCCACTTTTGACAAATGTGAATCAACTTTTGACATTTGCAGTCTTCTTCAACAATTTGCTGCAGCCCACCAAATTGGAAGAGCAAAGCAGCAAACTTCAACAAACAACAGCTCAACTTTCCTATAAATAGAGCTATGTATTCGGCAAATGTAGAAGTGCAGAGTGCGAGAGAAAAGTGAGGCAAAACAAGAGAGAGTTTGGTGAGTGCATTTTGAGAGAAGAAAATTGTGAGGAAAAATTATAGGATTTTTCATCTCTCTTAAAATAGTAGCTCAGTCCTCTTGTGTTTTCCAAGTTATTAAACTTGAGATTTGTGTTTCCCCTATTTTGTGTAGGGAGAATTTTTTGTAAGCCTACTATATACATAGTGGAAGATTTCTAGACTACGGTCTCGTGGTTTTTTCCAATTTGGGTTTTCCACGTAAAAATTCTTGTCTCATATTTTCTTATATTTTGCACCAAATACTTTTCTTGGTTTGGATCCCATTTTGTAATCCAGCAAGAGGGAAAAGAATTATCCTGGTTCCGCTGTGCAAGTGTCATTTTTGGATACTCGTGAATATTTATTCACCACTTTTCCCAACACTCCTCGCCGACGATCACGTCTCGCCGGAATCCATGAACGGGCTCCGAGCAGCCGGGTGGAAGATCAAGCGAATCCGGCGCATACGAAGCCCTCACTCGAGGAAGGACTCGTACAACGAGTGGAACTACAGCAAGCTCCGCCTCTGGCAACTCGTAGAGTACGACAAGGTGATGTTCATCGACGCCGACCTCATCGTCACCAGAAACCTCGACGGCTTCTTCGGTCACCCGCAGATCTCGGCCGCGGGCAACGACAGACACATGTTCAACTCGGGGCTGATGCTTCTAGAACCATCGGCGTGCACGTTCAGAACCCTGATGAAGAGGAGGTGGCTGGTGCGGTCCTACAACGGCGGCGACCAGGGATACCTGAACGAGATGTTCCCGTGGTGGCACCGCCTCCCCAAGAAGATCAACCACCTCAAGTTCTTCCCCCCCAGTGGCGATGGCCATTACGAGCACCGGATACCTGATGACGCCTACGCGCTGCACTACCTCGGCTTGAAGCCGTGGATGTGCTACAAGGACTACGACTGCAACTGGGACAAGGCCATCACGCAGATATTCGCCAGCGACTCCGCCAATCAGAGGTGGTGGCGCGTCTACGACACCATGCCGAAGAGCTTGAGGCGGTTCTGCGCCTTGACGCCGAAAGCGGATGCCAGGATTAGAAAGCATAGGATTAAGGCTAAGCGTGCTAACTTTGCTGATGGACACTGGAGGATCAAGGTGCATGACCCAAGGCAAATTATTTAATTTGTTTTATTAGATAAGTATAATGTATAAATTAAGTTTTAAGATGAATTTGTTGTACTGTTACTGTTAGAGATCTTCCATACTAATTTCGAAATGGACGACCTCCAAAATATTTACCAATGGCGCGCGGCGGCTACGTGAATTGGGGAAGGAGAGGATTTTTCGATATTACTTTTCATTAATTCACAAAGAGTATAAATATCGATCAACACAAATTTAACAAAATAATTGATGAATACAATAATACGTTTTAAGTAGATAAAGTCCTGTCATATATAGGTGATTGATGTTGAATTATAAAGATTGAGCTTGAGGCGGTTCTGCGCCTTAACATGGCGTATGAGTCAAATTTTTATATTTTTATTAAATTAAATTACTACTAGTATATTATTTTTACCTCCTTTTAATTTCTATATGGGCATTAAAACGATGCCATGCACGGTGAAAATAAATAAAATCAAACTTATAAATTCTTTTGAAGATTGTTCATCTTCTTTTCCTTTTGGCCATTCCAAACCGTAATTTCGCCCCGAGAACTGTAGATATTGAATGATAAGCCTCCAAGTTGTTTGCCGAGATTAGAAAAATTAACTTTTGTAGTTGAAGGAAGAAAAGGGATGAATCATTAATTGATATTTGAGAACTGGTAATGGCTAATCTAAGACTCCAGGAGATGTAATGCACCTCTGCAGCTAGAAGAAATCATATAAATCACACCCACACAAAATTTAGTGAACACATTGAAGGCTGATTCCAAAAGTTGTTAGGACAGCAAACATGAAGGTGGCTGAATTTTTGTTCAAAAGTTTAGTTCTTGCTTGCTACCATTAATTTCTAAACGGTTGATCAAATTCAATCGAGAGTGTCTTGGAACATACTCCCCAAAAATTTGAATGAGGTCAGGGCATTGAGCGTGTGCTTTCTCTTAATTTCCATCCCCACACTACAAGAAAGCATAATTAACGACGAAAATTTTCATTATTAGAAATAAATATTTGGGGTTATTGCCATAAAATACACATAGTTTGCTAATTTGCTGCTTTATAACATGACTTTAAAATTTGGTCAAAAAATACATCAATTTTAAATTCAATTTTAATTTTAACATAATTTGAATTTATGAAAAATAAAGATCTATGTGGCACATTATTTTTATTTTAAATCTAGATGGCATTTTAATATTTGTTTTAAATCTATGTGGCAAATCCACACACACAAACACACACTGACACACACACCGCATACACACAAACACACACTGACTCACACACACCACACACACACAAACACGAACACACACCACATACACACACAACACACACAAACACAAACACACACAACACACACACTCACAGTCACAGACACGCCGCCCGCCCCCTCTCTCTCGACGCTCATGCCGGCGTCTCCTCCCTTCGTTCTATCTCTCCTCCCTCATCTCTTGTTCTCTCTCTTCTCCCTCATTTGGAAATAGGTTGAAGCTTAAAAAAATTACATCGACCCTGATTTGGAGAGCTCCTTTATCGCCGGAAAATAGAGCAAGATCGAGGCGGGTTATCGGTGAGAAAGAAGGCTCCGATTTGGGGCGGCCGATTTGGGGATAGAGCTGATCTTCGCCGGTGTTCGCGGAGAGGGAGCTCAAGTTTTCAGGCGGCGGTCGGCGACTACTCTTGGCTGTGGAGGGAGCGGCGCCGCCACTGTTTGTGTGTGGGTGTTTTGAATTCAGAGGGGAAACGAAGGGAGAGCTGAGAGACGAGAGATGAGGGAGGAGAGAGAGAGAACGAAGGGAGAGGCGGAGACGTTGTTCCGGCGACGGCACTGCCGTCGAGTCAGCGGCGACAGGAGCGCCGAGAGAGAGGGGGTGGGCGACGTGTCTGTGAGTTTGTGTGTTGTGTGTGTTTGGTCACTTGGTGTGTGTTCGTGTTTGCGTGTGTGTGTGGTGTGTGTTTGTGTGTGTGGGTGTGAGGTGTGTGGTGTAGTCATGCCACATAGATTTAAAATAAAAATTAATATGACACATAGATTTTTATTTTTCATAAATTCAAGTTATGTTAAAATTAAGATTAAATTTAAAATTGATGTATTTTCTGGCTAAATTTTAAAGTCATGTTATAAATCAGAAAATTGACAAACTATGTGTATTTTATGGTAATAACCCCTAAATATTTCATCCTTATTGTCATTATTTTATTTAACGATGCGATGCAATATAGGTCTCACAATGTCCTTCGTCGTGCTATTCATGTACGACGGATGATTTGCATCGTTAATAAAATTCACGAATCACGATGCACGGACAACGGATAACCTGTGTTATTGAAAATTACAATTGGATAAAGTAACCAATTAACGATGTACAATGTCGTCATAAATTTGTCGTAAAAATAAAATAATTTTATTTTGTTATTCTATCCTTGAAAATGAATTAATTAAATATTTAATTTTTAGTGAGACATCAGATGGAAGTTTGTAAGGCTGCAAAGCTATCTCCATCTCACTCTGCAAAGCTATCTCCTTCATATCTCAACCTGCACGGCAACCTTACAAACTTCAATAGCTAAAAGTTCAAAAGCTTATAAAATATAATTTTTTAAATATATATTTATAAATTATCAAATTATTTGAATAACTAAGCTTATAAGCTAGAGATATGAACTTGAAATGATATTATGATGCAAATACTCCTTAATTGTAAGCTTATAATTGAATAATATTTGTAATTAAAATGATTGCATATAAGATTATAAAAAATAAGTTGGGTAGAGATATTTTTTTTTTGAAAAGCTTATAAGTTCTTGAAACCTAATTTTAAAATTTATAAACTATTTAGAAACTTAGCTTCTAAACACCTTATAAACTATTTTAAAGAGTTTATATACTTCACTAAATACTCTATTAGTAAATTACTCATATTTGGTACGATCGTCAAGATAGACCGCTTACTTGTGTATGTGTCCTTGGGCCTCCCTCAGATCAGTTGTTCGTGTCCCTACCTATCACATTAGGCTGCGTTATATATAACTAAAATTTATGCCTTTAAATTTATGTCTTTAAAGATGTTCACCATTTTTCCTTCCTCATTTTCACTTCAAAGATGGATAATATTATCCCTCTATTTTTTAGTAGATAATATTATCCATCATTGAAGTGAAAATAAGGAAGGAAAAATGGTGAACATTCTCTTTTGTGTCAAATGTTGGAAAAGAAATGAAACATTTAAATGCATAAATTTTTGTTATCCATTCTTTTCCATGGATAAATTTATCCATCAAAGTAAACGCAGTCTTAGAGACAATATTCCGCAATATTATAGAGTTAGCCTATATAGAAAGAATATATATAGAATATTGGACCCTACTGGGCTCGACCCTAGTGTATCGACCCAAACTCAAATTTGAAGTGTTACAAAGGAAAATACCAAGCTTATTATTTTGTCGTAATTGGAATCACCTCAATTTTTTCGGTGATCAGAAATATTGTTTCTTTACGTTATTTTGTTTCAATAGTAGAGGTCCACGTAAAATATAAAACAGTCCATGTGGATTAAGAAAAGCCACGTTACAGTTTCGATCGCCGGAAAAAATGGAGGCCATCCCAATTGCTACTAATCAATAGATTATGTGTTTTTTTATATAACAATTAAAATGGTGTCGTAATTACAAGTCCACGAAATAGCGTGATAAGTTTTATTTCATAATTAACATTAAATATATTTCAATTTTTCAGCATTAAATATAGAGTTTGAGCAAACATCACGAATGTACGTATTTTGTAATTAAATACAAATACGTACGCCAATACGTTGACAGCTTAATTGCTTTTATTGTTTAGTATTATCAATCAAATTCATAATATTTAAATTAAGTGACCAACTTTTGGTGGTTAATCAATAATCCTATTAATAAATAACAATCCCAAAAAATTGTTTAAGATCGTATTATCATGAGATGGGTCAAGATTTAATTCCAGGAGCGGGGCTAAGAGAACATAGATCCTATGCGAATACCTGAATTTGAGTCCTCTATTCATAGTCGAGAAAAAAAATATTTGACTATAATACATATTTTCATCAAATTATAAATAAACATATAAAAAATTTAATCATTCACTTAAAAAGTACTCCCTCCTGTTGGAATATAAGAAAATATATATAGGATTTTATTTTGGAGAATGAATAATTTATAGTGGAGAAACTAATTTGTATAAATATGTATGTGTGTGGACGTGTAAATTGATAAGATAATAGGAGTTTGATTTCTTAAACTTCTTTTTCCTTCATTACAACATTTAACTCCACAAGTGCATATATATAGTTGTCTAATGTCGGTTTACTAAACCGACCTTTTCTAAAAAATCTAGCCAAACCAACTTTGCTAGAATAATCTAGCTAACTAGACATTTAATATTAGATTCTAGAATTCTCTATATTTTATTTCATCTACTATCTAATATTTTATTTCTTTCTTTTAGTTTCTTGTTAATTCTAGAATACTCTACATAAATCAAGTTTATTATTTTTTCCAACACTCCCCCTTAAACTTGATTTATCATTCCGAGCAAACTTCTCAACTTGATAAAATCTTCGTACTTGAGCGGCTTTGTGAAGATGTCGGCAACTTGATCTTGTGATTTCACATATTCCACTTGAACCTCCTTCTTTGCAATGCATTCTCTGATGTAGTGAAAGCGGGTGTCAATATGCTTGCTTCGATTATGAAAAACCGGATTCTTTGAGAGCGCGATTGCTGACTTATTATCCACGCAAATAGTTGTTGGCTCCTTTTGTGGCCATCCAAGCTCTTCCAGTAAACTCCGTAGCCAAACTGCATGGCAAACACTGGATGTAGCAGCCACATATTAAGCTTCACATGTTGACAGCGTGACTATGGGTTGCTTCTTTGACATCCAGGTGAAAGCAGTGTCTCCCATGAAAAATACGAAACCGCTTGTACTCTTGCGATCGTCATTGTCTCCGGCCCAATCACTATCACTATACCCGACAAGATTATATTGATTAGTACTTGAGTAGAATAGGCCGTAGTTGAGCGTACCTTTGAGGTAGCGAAGAATTCTCTTTGCCGCCTTAAAATGCGTAGTGGTTGGATTCTCCATATAGCGACTCACAAGTCCTGTCGCATAAAGAATGTCTGGTCTTGTGCAAGTTAAGTACCGTAAACTTCCAACCAAGCTCTTGAATAATGTCGGATCCACCTTTTCTCCTCCATCGTTCTTGAATAATTTTATCCCGCATTCCACTGGCGTGTTGATTGCTTTGCAGTCCTCCATCTTGAACTTCTTGAGAATTTCCTTGGCATATCCTTCTTGTGTTATGAAGATCCCATCTTCGAGTTGCTTGACTTCCACGCCGAGGTAGTACGCCATCAGCCCAATGTCTGTCATCTCAAACTCCTTTGACATGGCCTTCTTGAACTCCTCAATCATCTTTGGATTATTTCCTGTGAAAATCAAATCATCTACATACAAGCACACAATTAAGACATCTCCTCCATTGACTTTCACGTAGAGAGCATGCTCGTGAGGGCATTTGGTGAAACCATTCTCCTCCAAGTACTAATCGATCCTGCTATTCCATGCCCTTGGTGCTTGCTTTAATCCGTATAGAGCCTTCTTTAACTTCAAGACTTTATCTTCTTGCCCTTTTACCTCGTAGCCCATTGGTTGCTTGATATAGACTTCTTTGTCTATATACCCATTCAAGAAGGCTGACTTGACATCCATTTGATAAATCTTCCATCTATTTTGGGCTGCAAGAGAGAGTATTAGTCTAATGGTTTCTAAGCGAGCGACGGGAGCAAATACCTCATCATAATCGATTCCAGCTCTTTGACTATATCCTTTCACGACGAGCCTCGCTTTATATCTTTCTACTTCACCTTTGGAATTCTTCTTAACTTTATACACCCACTTGACTCCAATGGCCTTGTGCCCATTTGGTAGTGTCACGAGCTCCCACGTATCATTCTTCCTTATGGCTTTGATCTCTTTATCCATCGCGACTCGCCAATTTTCACTATCTGCTGCTTCTTCAAAGCTAACAGGCTCACAATCAGCAAATAGGCAAAATAAGGTAAGATCTTCTAACCTTTCAGTATCCTCATATATCTCGCCCAAACTCCTTGCTCGTGGTGTGACTCTTTCATTTAAGAAAGATGGTAGCGAGTCTTCAGTGGCTGGCACTGGTGAAGCTGGTGGAGTCACTGGCTCTTGTTGGACTTCTCCAACTTGCTCTTCTGCTTTTTGTTCTTCTAACTGTGGGATGTAGGTGAAGTCACCGCTGGAGCTGAAATCCCAGACTCCTTCTTCGTCGAACTCCACGTCTCGACTTATCACTGTTTTCTTGGTATTTGGATTATATAACTTATAGCCTTTAGAGTTAGAGTCGTACCCGATAAAGATGAATGCTTCACTTTTATCATCGAGCTTCTTCCTTCTCTCATCTGGTACATGCACGTAGGCTTTACTTCCAAATACCTTTAGGTGGGAAATTCCTGGCTTTCTCCCGCTCCAGGCTTCTTGTGGAGTCATTCCCCACACGCTTCTTGTCGGCGATCGGTTGGATAGGTACACCGCGCACGCCACTGCTTCGGCCCAAAACTCTTTAGGCAGATTCTTTGTCTTTAGCATGCTCCTCGCCATCTCCATGATTGTTCTGTTTTTTCTTTCCGCCACTCCATTTTGTTGGGGGGATCTCGGAACTGTCAGGGGCCGCCGAATTCCATTTACTTCACAGAATTCTAGAAACTCCCTTGACGTGAATTCTCCGCCTCGATCGGACCTCAGGGCCTTGATTTGTCGTCCGCTCTCCTTCTCGACGGCAGCTTTGAATTTCTTGAATGCATCAAATACTTCCGACTTCTGCTTCAAGAAATATACCCACGTTTTTCTAGAAAAATCATCAATGAAGAGCAGAAAATAATTACTCCCTCCGTCCGCCAAAATTATGTAAAATTGCTTGCGCACGGGATTTAATAAAATTGGTGATGATTTTGATGTAGTGGAGAAAGGGTCCCACCACTTTATGAGATGTGTGGTTGAGATTGAGTTTTGAGTGGGTTTTTTGTAAATAAAGAGTGTTAGTAAGGATAAAATATTAAAGAAGATGGTGGGACCATTGCCATAAAAGGAAAGTGACATAATCTTGGTGGACGCCAAATATAGTAATTTTTACATAATCTTGGCGGACGGAGGGAGTATTTTTACCGAGGGAGCTTGGCTTGATTGGCCCGCACACATCAGCGTGAATTAACTCCAGTGGCTTTTGAGCTCTTGAGCTCGACTCCTTTGGAAACGGCTTTCTGAACTGCTTCCCGAGTAGACAACCTTCGCAGAGTTGATCGGGATGTTTGATGGATGGTAGGCCTCTCACCATCTCTTTCTTTGATAGCAACTCCAAGCCGCCAAAATTTAAGTGCCCGAACCGTAGGTGCCATAACCAAGACAGATCTTTATAGCAAGCTTTCAAGCATTTGGCCACATCATTTCTAATATTTAATAGAAATATTCTATTTTTCGACATTGGCACCTTGGCAATAAGATTATTTTTGCCATCTCTTATTGAAAGGTTATAATCTCTCATGTGAATATCATAACCTTTCTCTAAGAGTTGTCCCAAACTCAATATATTATTTTTCATATTGGGCACGTAATAAACATTGGAAATAAATTCATGATTTTCATTCTTCAAGCGGATTAAAATTTTTCCTTTTCCTTTAACTGGAATTTTAGATTCATCACCAAAGGAGACGTTGCCACTTACCGACTCATCGAGCTCCACGAACATGCTTCTCTTCCCGCACATGTGGTTGCTTGCACCGGTGTCGAGGTACCACGTGTCATCTTGTCTTCCAGCTTCTCCTTTATATGCTAGAAGCACACTACCATTTGCTTCGCTCGTGTTCTCGGCATAATTGGCCTTTTCCTCAATCCTTACTTTTTCACTTCTGCACTCGGAAGCATAGTGCCCAAATTTATGGCAATTATAACACTTTATCGAAGATTTATCGTACCTCGACTGCGGGTTGCTCCTCCCCCGACCATTTGTAAACTCCTTTTTTTCACTACTGTTGACGAAGCCTCCTCGTCCTCGTCCACGTCCACGTCCACGTCCACGACCTCTTCCTCGATCTTGACCTTGACCACGTCCTCTCCCAAATTGTCCATGGCCATTGCTCGGACCTTCTTCTTTTTCTTTCGGGCGTACTTGCAACTTTAAAAGTTGCTCTGAAATTTCTTGCTTCTTCTTTTGCTTCTCCTCATATGCTTGCAGTGACCCCAACAAGAGATCGATCGTCATCTCCTCCAAATTTTTAGTTTCTTCAATCGTCACCACAATGTGCTCAAACTTTGGAGTTAGTGAGCGCAATATTTTCTCCATAATTCTAACATCCTCCAATTTTTCACCATTTCTTTTCATTTGATTAGACACCGCCAAGACTCTTGAAAAATAATCCGATATCGATTCGGACTCTTTCATATGTAAAGACTCAAACTCTCCTCTTAAAGTTTGAAGTCGTACCTTTTTTACTTGCTCCGCTCCTTTGCACGCGTTCTGGAGCTTCTCCCATGCTTCTTTGGCGGTGCTCGCGTTTGAGATTTTCTCGAAATCGTCGTCCCCTAGCGCCTGATAAATGAGACAGAGAGCCTTCTTGTCTCTCTTTCTCGCGTCTCGCAATCTATCCTTTTGTTGTTGGGATAGTGCGGCCTCGTCCTGCGGCTCCTCGTAGCCGTTCTCCACGATTTCCCAAACGTCGTGGGCTCCCAATAGCGCCTTCATCTTGATGCTCCAATTGTCGAAGTTGCTCTTGTTGAGCATGGGGACTTGAAACGATTGTAAATTCGCCATACCACAAGTAGAATCTTGTGGCTCTGATACCACTTTGTTGGAATATAAGAAAATATATATAGGATTTTATTTTGGAGAATGAATAATTTATAGTGGAGAAACTAATTTGTATAAATATGTATGTGTGTGGACGTGTAAATTGATAAGAGAATATGAGTTTGATTTCTTAAACTTCTTTTTCCTTCATTACAACATTTAACTCCACAAGTGCATATATATAGTTGTCTAATGTCGGTTTACTAAACCGACCTTTTCTAAAAAATCTAGCCAAACCAACTTTGCTAGAATAATCTAGCTAACTAGACATTTAATATTAGATTCTAGAATTCTCTATATTTTATTTCATCTACTATCTAATATTTTATTTCTTTCTTTTAGTTTCTTGTTAATTCTAGAATACTCTACATAAATCAAGTTTATTATTTTTTCCAACACCTCCGTCCCACGAATCTTGACATGTATTTATTTTTGGACCGTCCCACGAATCTTGACACATTTCCAAATAAGGTAATAATTATTACCTCTTCCCTCCTACTTAATCACTTTTATTACCTTCACTTTCCTACTTTATCACTTTTATACTTTATTACCTACACACTTTATAAAACACTAATCTACAATTCCTTAATTCATGTGCCGAAACCAAACGTGTTAAGATTCGTGGGACGAAGGGAGTATTGCACTGGTTGCAAGTTTTAAAACAAAATATTAACAACACTTTCGTTCTCAATTGCTTCCAAAGTTGAATAAATTGTTCTTTTAGTGTGTTTTTCATATCCAGGTTGATATTTCTAATCGTATTAACGTCAAGTGTACAACTAAACAAAGTAACTTAAAGATATAAAAAATTAATCAAACAATATAAGAATTTAAAGATAAATTAAGATCACACCAGTATTAATCTCATATGAATATATGAGTGTCTTAGTATGTCCATAGATTAATATATAATAACCTAAATATCATTGGAATTTCATCAATTAAACCTATTAATAATGATTCAATAATTAATGAAAACAAAAAATTGAAAATATAAAACAATTATGAAATTTTAAAGGAATTACTTGCTCTAAATTTGGGCAACAAAAAATTGGAAATATAAAATATTATTGAAAATTTTAAAGGGACTATACTGCTCTAAAATTGGGCGATACAAAATTCGTAGACAAAAACTGTATAGGAGGAGTTGGTCTCAGGTTAAAAGAAATTAAGAAAAACCTTTTACCACTAACCTACACTATAAATTTTAACAATTATCAGGATTTCAAATATGACATTTTTGCCTATATATTAATTAACATTAATATTATATAGACATATATTTTGGAGTCCCTATTTTTTCGGCCCTTATGCGGTTAATCACCCCGCATAGAGTCCAAAACCGTCTGTGTCTAAATTCAAATATACTAATATTTTAATGATATATTTTAATTTTAATTATTTTTAAATTATTAATGTAATTGTAAATACGAATCTGGATCCGTACGTATTATAACCCGTACCACACAAAATCCATGGAACATAATTAATATACATAACATGGGCCAAATTATTGCATTACAGAAAAGGAAAGCTTTTATTGGATAAATAAAAATTTAAAAGGTACGGTCACAATGATCAACTCAATCTCAAAAATCAATTTATCACTATATCAACACACATACAATTAATTAAAAAAATATTACTCCATCCGTCCCGCGAAACTTCAACACTTTCTTTTCGGCACGAATTTTAAGGAGTTAGTATTTTGTGTGTTAAATCATGATAGGTGAAAATATAAAAGATGTGAATAAAGGGAAAAACTTTTATCAATAAGGAAAGTGCTCAAACTTCACGGGACAATCCAAAAATAAATACTGCTCAAGGTTCGTGGGACGGAGGGAGTATTAAATATTAATTAATAAAAGATTGAGTACGTGTGCAATATATCTTTTTAGCATTATTATTGGTAAAATTATATAGGTCCTATAAATTATAATAAAATTATTCTGAGATATCACAACTAATGCTTTGTTAAATTTAATTTCATGATTTCTTGAGCATCACTGACAAATTAATAAGAACAAATGCAAACATTAATATTTAGTAGTACAAAATGGCGAATAAAAATACATGGAAACAAACGAATTGTTTGTCAATATAATTGAACAACATACACATAAATTGAAAGTAAAAGTTCAGTATTTGAATAAATTTTAACAATAAGAAATAAAGAAGTTGCTGACGTGTTTAATTTGTTAGGTTCAATTTTCTTTTTAATTACTGTACTAGTTAATGCTAAATTTTCTAGTGTAAGCATTACTTTTCTGTAGCTATTAATGAAAGAAAAAATGCTGGATAATGATGATAACCACCGATTAATTAATTTAAATGATCTATTAAATACCCACTACAAATAGAAATAACAATTAGGTGCCAAAATAAAAAAAATATAAAAAATATACTACTCTCTCCATCCCAAACGAAATGTCCTGCATGGAGATTAAGAAATGTGTATAAAGTAGATAAAGTGGGTTGAAGGAAATTATTTAAATATTAAGTATAGAGAGAGAGTGCATTGCCAAAAAAGGAAACAAGACATTTCATTTGGGACAGCCCAAAAAGGAAAACAAGACATTTCGTTTGGGACGAAGGGAGTATCTAGTTTTTAATAAGGAGATTGCGTGTATATACACATATATACTAGTATTTCTCTACCATGTACTTTATTTGGTGGGAGAAACAATGGCAAAAAAACTTGTTTTTGTGGACGTGGGAATACTGTTACTTCAACCGGCCAGCCGAGCCGATCTGTGGGAATGTTAACAAAAGAAAAGATAATTAATTTAAATCAAAACGAGCTGTAGTTTTGCTTTGGGGACACGAAGTGGGACAGGAAATTGGGACAGAGGATCCGAACTGCTTAAAATTGTATCCTTCATGTTTACAGTTTTCATAACATAGTTTAGTCACTAATATTTTACGCATTACTAATTCCATCATTTAAATACAAATAACAACACGCACTAAAAGTTCTCACTTCCATCGCATTCTTTTTTTCTGGTTCCGTACTAAAAGTTTTCACTTTTTCCATCTTAAATGTCATTTATTGAGTTCATAATAAACTATAGGTTAATTTTATACATAAATATACGATAAAACAGACATCTGATCAATATTTCTTGCCAGTGTTTTGGAGGTTTAGTTGGTTGAGAATATTCAAAACTCTTTACATATATTGAGCTCAAACTCTCTATAATGTTTACAACAGCAAAAACCATAGCACCATATATATATATATTCCTTAATGGCGACGAAGCCCTCGAAACGGAAGCCCTTCACCCTTTCCGCTATTATTTTCTCGGCAGTCCTGGTTATAACTTTCAACATCCAATACCTTATAGGGCTGCTTGAAGATGTCCAAACTGAAGAAACCTACCCCATCTCACCCATCAACCTCAACTGGTTCGACTTCGTTGCTCGACAGATGGGAGACGACACAATCAACATTGCATTGGTGAACATGGGCAAAGCCACCTTGGAAGGCCAGCTTCCCACCAAAGGGAAGATTGTTAAGGTGGATTTCGAGCGCGTGGACGCCGCGTGGTCCGACTTGTATCCGGAGTGGATCGATGAGACCTCTGCCAAGTGTCCGGAGCTACCCATGCCCGTGTTTCAGAACTACGAGAAGCTCGACGTCGTGGTGGCTAGGCTTCCTTCTGATCAGGAATTTGGATTGAGGGATGTTTTTAGATTGCAAGTGAATTTGGTGGTAGCTAACTTGTTAGTGAGGTGTGGGAGAGTGGAAAGTAGACCAATTTATGCAGTGTTTATAGGGTCAAGTGGGCCTATGTGGGAGATCTTTAGATGTGATGATCTTGTGTTGCACGATGCTGATTCTTGGATTTACAAACCCCAAATGAGAAGGATCAGACAGATAGTACGCATGCCTGTCGGCTCGTGCCAACTCAACCCTCCATTGCCACATCATGGTAAGAATGGTCTTTTTAAGTGAGAACTAAGATTGCATGCACATAATATAGAAATACATGCAAACCGTATTATGTTGGTTTTGTTTGTTTAGGTGAAGAATTAGGGATTGAGAGGTGGAAGCAGGGAAGAGAGGCTTATGCTACTATACTACACTCGAACGATAAGTATGTGTGTGGAGCAATAGCTCTAGCACAGAGCCTCATCCAATTAAACACCACAAAAGAGCTGGTGGTGCTAGCCGATGATCGCATCCCTCCCGAATCCATCGACGGCCTCCAATCAGCCGGCTGGAAGATCAAGCGGATCCAACGGATACGAAACCCTCAGTCGAAGAAGAACTCGTACAACGAGTGGAACTACAGCAAGCTCCGCCTCTGGCAGCTCGTGGAGTACGACAAGATCATGTTCATCGACGCCGATTTCATCGTCACCAGAAGCCTCGACAAGTTCTTCACACACCCGGGGATCTCGGCCAGGGGAAACAACAAGCACCGTTTCAACTCGGGGCTAATGCTTCTAGAACCTTCGCTGTGCACGTTCAAGACCCTGATGGAGAAGACGTGGTTGGTGAGGTCGTACAACGGCGGCGATCAAGGGTTTCTGAATGAGATGTTCCCGTGGTGGCACCGCCTCCCCAACAAGATCAACCATCTCACCTACTTCGATGATGACAAAGATAGAGATCACACGGTGGGGAACGACGCCTACGCCATCCACTACCTTGGGTTGAAGCCGTGGTGGTGCTACAGAGACTACGACTGCAACTGGGATAGGCCGAGGAATCAAGTATTCGCGAGCGACTCGGCTAACAACATTTGGTGGGGTGTGTATGACAAGATGCCTCACAATCTCAGACAGCTGTGCTATATGCCAGACTTCAGACATGGCCTCTTTAAACAGAACAGAAACATCGCCAAGGAGGCTAACTTATCTGATGGACATTGGAGGATCAAGATTAGAGACCCCAGGAATACTTACACATTCTGATTAATTCCCTCCAACATTTATCCAATAAACTAAGCATCAAACTCAATTAATTTTGCTTCATTTCAAACCATTTTCAATAAACTAGCATCTCTTCATGTATTGCTCTCATACCACTTGTTTAATTAATTGTCTTGAAACTAGATATCATTGTCGGATTTGTATATTTACTGAGATAACGCTACAAGAAACGATTAGTAATAAGCTGATGTCCATGTCATCTTTTTCAACGCCGGAAAAATTGTGGAAGCCTCGATTATAAAAATTAATTATTAATATTTATTTGCGAAGGTGTTTAAAGCAAAGTCGAAATCATAATTAAGTATAAGTTGATGATTGTTATGCAATTATCCCTATAAAACACTCACTACAACAAAATGTTCCAGTAATGACATAATTTTTAATAAATAGTGACACTTATAAATGCAACTAATTAAAATTGTGAAATATTGTGTGTGTCACAAAAGTAAAGACATGTCACTAAATTTATTGACATTTGAATGAGTAACTATTTTTGTGAGATATGAAAGCGTAATTATTTTTTATGATGATGTAATTAATAATTAATTAGTTACGTAAGAAAAACTAATTTTATTAATAGTTAAAAGTACATGTATAATAATATTTGTGAGTGTGTGTATCAGACACACACGCACTCATATATATAGAGAGAGAGATATCGAAAAATATATTGTGACACCTATATACGTCTAACAAAAATATTTTGTGATAGTTTTATATGGATAAATGTCATAAAATTTATTACATTTTTAAATGTAACAAAACTTATTTACATTTTTATGTGTAATTAAAGTATATAGATATATGTGTTGGTGTAGCTAAACTTTGTTACACTTAAAATTGTAATAAATTTTATGACACAATTCTTAATGTCACTAAAATTGTTGTAGTGATTAGATTGTAGTGATTAGATTGGTATATATATTTATTCAAAGTTCATCATTATTATGTCGGTTGAACGGTCTTATTCTCGTACATATATGATATATATCAATGTAATTGATATTTTAAAGTAGATTAATCATATTTAGAGTTCTCCGCCAAAATTATATACTACTCTTTTAACATCTTTGTCATTAACTCCGTCTTTATCATGTTTTACTTTTGTTCTTAATAACAATTTTAATTAGTTATGGTTGTCTACATGTGTGTGTGTTGGACAGAAAAGTGTAAAATAAAAGCGTTTGTATACAACGTGAATTAATTAGAATTTCTCTATTTTCATATCTTTTTTTGGTTTTGTTTTGTTTTTCTATTTTCATATCTTTTGTATGTACCGACGTACCGTTGAGTTAGTTCTCTCAAATCTCAATATATATTTCGTTGATACTGGTTTATATTTATGATTTATATATATAGTTTAAGGTTTATAATTTTGGATCTAAAGGATATAGTTTCATCAATTTTATACTATATATGCTTCCGGTACCAATAAAAAAAAATCTAAAAATTCGGTTCAAATTTATAATTGACTTCATGTTCTGACTCATTTTACAGTTTAAAAATGTATTAGTGATCCATTACTAAAATTATGCAAATACTTTGGATCTAAAATTATACTTTTCCCAACTCATATAAATATTGTTATGTTAGTCCACCAAATAGCGTGATAAATTTTATTTCATAATGATGAGGACTGAAATATGCACCAGCGCTGTGCTAAACATAACGGGAATATTTCTAGTTATGATTATTATTATTGTTATTGTGGTTATTTTCGATATTTGGTACAGGATTGCCCTGACTCTCAGCTTGGCTCAGCTCGGCTCCGCTTTCCAGCTCTGATGGCTCAATTTCAAGATATATATTAGAATAAAGGGGCTTGGGCTTGATTCATTGGGCTAATGAGCTTTAGGGGTCTAATGGGCCCAAGAGCCTTAGGTTTATATTCATGCTTATAAATAGGGTCTTGAGGCATAGATTAAAGAGGATAGTCATTTTTCTTAGCCTACAACTTGTAAACTGTAAAACACTCTCTCGATGATAGTGGAAAATCCCCAAAAACCCCGTGGACGTAGGTCTTCTCGACCGAACCACGTAAATCCGGTGTCGTTTACTGTTTTTGTTGATCGTATTATTTCTTGTTTCACCACATAATATATATATATATATATATATATATATAATTAACTAATTAATTATATATTTACTTTCCAACTTTAAATATAGATCAGTTAGAGCAATTAAACACAACGAATGTACGTACATCACCAAACTAATTCATAAAGCTAACATGTCGATAGCTTAATTGCTTTTAATGTATTATCAATCAAATTCATATTTCAATTAATTAAATGGAGCAACTTTTGATGGCTAACTTATATTCCGATTAATACATAATTACAAAAACTTGGGTTTAAATCATCGCATCGTGGGTAGACATTTGGATTCAAGCAATTTTGTTTTTTGGATAAATTCAAGCATATATATATATATATATTAATAATGTGTACTTGCAATTTTTTTATCTATGAATTTTTGGATCCATATCCTCATATCAGACTCCCTCTAACATAATTACTATACATAGTATGATATTATATAAATGCGAATAATCAGAAAAAAAAAATTGATAAGTAATGTGCGAAAAGAGTTGTAAATGAGATAATCTATCTATGAGATTCAGGTTCAATCTCTAGTTTTTCTAAAAGTTTGTTCAAAATCGTTTAGTGTGTGGCTCCTTTTACATATTTTTTAATATGCATGAATGAATTGTTGGAATATAAACTTGATTTGAATAGATATTTGTAAAGAATATTCTAGAATTAAAAGAAAAGAAAGAAAAAAAAAATTAGAAGAAATTTGTAGAAATATCTGAGTTAAAAATTTTTGTAGGCCACTAACTTAGGGCGCTTTGCAAAATTAGGCCAAATTTTTTCGGGCTTGCAAATTTGAGCCATTAATTATTAATTTCGGCGTCAATGAGCCACATTAGGGCCCGATTGGGTTATTATTCACAGCTGGAGCCCGAATGCAGATGTGGAATTTTATTTTATTATTTTATATAATATATTTATACACATGTAGAAAAACACAATTAAAAAATAAATTAAAAAACATTTAAAAATTACACAAAACAAATGACCTTTTGTCTTCCACGCATGAAAGCCCCAAGACATTCTTAATTAAAAAACTCATTTAACAAACACAAGTCAAACACATATCAAAAACCTCAATATATGAATCATATTTTCACAAACTGAAATCGTCAATCCCCGGTGGAAAGCTTGAAGAATCGGTCAGTATATCATCATCACTTCAATCATCCCGTACAACATATACGCTGGTTAAAGGTAAAAACACTAAAAATGGTGAAGGTCAGGGATGTGAAAAAATTGAATCAGCCTCCTCCTATGTACAGTAAGTAATTTAAGTTTGATTCTAGTTTGTGTTTTTTAGGAAGATTAATGCATGTTTTTTGAAGGCCCTGAATGTTTGTTTTTTGTTTATAATTTTCCTGCAGAACCCAATGGAATGTATTTGTCTGTTATTTTCCATGGTGGAAAGATTGTTACTTCTCCTAAAGTAACATATTGTGGGGGTAGGAGGTTTATTTTAGACTATGTTGTGGCTAGGCAACTTAGCTTAGCAGCTTTAAAAAATAGTCTTGAAGTGAACTACAATTTGAAATACCTATTCAAGAATCACAAATTCCAGCTGAAAGTGACTTGTTTGAATCAGGATTGACACAAATCCCTACTCAAATTGCTCATGTACCAGGGCCCTCAATGCTTAGTCAACTGAGACGAGGCCAATTGATTGTGGAAAGTCAGAAGAAGTTTCAGAGTTTGGCTGAGATTCAAAAAAAGAGCAAGTGAATGATGAAAAATTATGGTTTTTTGAAGATGAAGACTGCCAGCTTATGTTTTTGAAGATGACTGACAACTTATATTTTTGATGATGATTAGTCTTATGTAGTCTTAGATGATGAAGCTTATGCTTTTATACATTATGAAGCTTATGTTTTTGAAAGCTGAAGCTTTGGATCTTTAGTTTTCTGTACTTGACATCACGTTTTTTTTTTTTTTTTTATTGGGATTAAGGATTTCTTTCGTGTTCAAGTCCAATTATTCTTGCTGTCTTTGGGCGAATTATTCTTGCTTTGAAAGAACAATTGTTATACGAAAATAGGAATTGAGGTTTTTGATGTGTTTGACATGTGTTTGTTAAATGAGTTTATTAATTGTGAATGTCTTGGGGCTTTCATACGTGGAAGACAAAAGGTCATTTGTTTTTTGTAATTTTTAAATGTTTTTAAATTTATTTTTTAATTGTGTTTTTTTACATGTGTATAAATATATTATATAAAATAATAAAATAAAATTCCACATCAGCGTTCGGGCTCCAGCTGTGAATAATAACCCAATCGGGCCCTAATGTGGCTCGTTGACGCCGAAATTAATAATTAATGGCTCAAATTTGCAAGCCCGAAAAAATTTGGCCTAATTTTGCAAAGCGCCCTAAGTTAGTGGCCTACAAAATTTTTTAACTCGAAATATCTAGAATAGTTGAGAATGAAGAAAAATGTAGAATGGTTGAAAATGTATTAGAGAAAGAGGAATAATCTAGAATAGTTGAGAAAAAGTTAGGATGAAGAGAACTAGCTAGAATTAGAGAATTCTAGTATGTATAGAGAATTCTAGAGAAGTATTAGAAAAATAATAGTTGAGAATATTCTAGAGAATGTAGGAATCATCTACTCACCACTATAAATATGTAACCATGATTGGAATGTAATGAAAAAAGAGGGAAGTTAGAATGAAGTGAATTGAAGAAAAATTGTGTTAGTAAACAACAATCCTCCCACTCAAATTCCTAAGCACACACACGTCCACAACCAATTTCTCTAAATTTCCTCCTACCAATTAAATAAATTCTCCATTATATATACTTATATTCCAACATGAATTATATATTTAATATATACTAATATAAAAAATATGTACTTTGAAAGCGAAATATCTTTATATTTATGTAAAATATTCAATCCAAAAAGTAAGATGACGAATTTTATTCCATAACTAACATTAATCGTGTTTCAACTTCCAACATTTAAATGTAGAGGTAGAGCAAACATCACAGAAAAAGAAACTATAGAGTGAAACATCACGGAATATTTAATAATGTGTGGATGATATTTAAATTAAGTAGGCCAATTTGATGGCCAAACTATAGAGTTTACTCACCATTTACGCATTACTAAATATATATTCGATCGTTTAAATGCAAATAACTACACGTACAAAAAGTTCTCACTTTTTCCAACCTAACTGTCACTTAATGAGTTTATAATTAAACTAGTGTTTTTTTTTTTTTTAATTGTACAACAAACAGATAGTACATGATCAAGATTTCTTACAAGGGTTCGGAGGTTTAGTTGGTTTCTTATTTTTTATTTTTAGAGAATGGAGATTTAGTTGGTTTAGAGTATTCAAACACTTCCAAATTCGATATTTAGCTCAAACTCTTTCTAGTGTAACCACAACAAAAATCAGCTACAAAATATGTTCCTTGAACAATCTTGATGGCGTCTAAGCCCTTCACCTTTTACGTAATTCTTTTCTTGACACCCCTCATAACTCTCAACATCCAATACCTCAGACACCTGCATGCAAACGTCCCAAATGCACCAATCTACCCTAAACCAGCCATGAACCCCAGTTGGTTCGAGTTCGTTGCACGAGAGTTAGGAGATGATAACATCAACATTGCATTGGTGAACATGGACGAGACGACGATGACAGACAAGGACGTTCCCACCAAAGGGAAGATCGTTACGGTGGATTTCCGCCCCGTGGACAAGGCCACACAGTGGTCCAACTTGTACCCAGTGTGGATCGTCGAGAACTCTGCCAAGTGCCCCAAGATACCGATGCCGATGTTCGAAAACTATGAGGACCTCGATGTGGTGGTTGCTAGGGTTCCTTCTAATGAATGTGTAGAGGTTGCAGTGAGGGATGTGTTTAGATTACAAGTAAACTTGGTGGTAGCTAATTTGTTAGTGAGGTGTGGGAGACTGGAAAGTGGGGTTAAAAAAAGACCAATTTTTGCAGTGTTTATTGGGTCAAGTGGGCCTATGTGGGAGATATTTAGATGCGATGATCTTGTGTTACACGATGCTGATTCTTGGATTTACAAACCTCAACTAACGAGGATGAAACAGATAGTGCTCATGCCTGTCGGAACGTGCCAACTCAACCCTCCATCAGCACACTTTGGTAAGTAGTTAAGCTTACTATGTCAGTTTTCTTGCACTCATCAAATATACTCTTTTAATTACACTGTCATTTCAGGCGAAGAATTATGGATGCAAACCGAGGATGAGAGGATCATGAAGCAACCAAGAGAGGCATATTCTAGTATCCTACACTCTTCGGAAAGATATGTATGCGGAGCAATAGCTCTAGCGCAGAGCATCATCCAATCAAACACAACAAAAGACCTCGTCTTGCTAGTCGATGATCATCACGTCTCTCCCAAATCCATCGACGACCTCAGATCAGCCGGTTGGAAGATCAGGCGAATCCAACGGATACGGAACCCTCACTCCATCAAAAACTCGTACAACGAGTGGAACTACAGCAAGCTCCGCCTCTGGCAACTCGTGGAGTACGACAAAGTCATGTTCATCGACTCCGATTTCATCGTCACCAGAAGCCTGGACGAGTTCTTCATATACCCAGGGATCTCCGCCAAGGGAAACAACGAATACCGTTTCAACTCGGGGCTGATGCTTCTAGAACCTTCGCTGTGCACGTTTAAGACCCTGATGGAGAGGAGGTGGTTGGTGAGGTCGTACAACGGCGGCGATCAAGGGTTTCTGAATGAGATGTTCCCGTGGTGGCACCGCCTCCCCAACAAGATCAACCATCTCACCTACTTTGAATCAAATATTGGTGATAATAAAGATCATACGGTGCCCAATGATGCATACGCGATCCACTACCTTGGGTTGAAACCCTGGTGGTGCTACAGAGACTACGATTGCAACTGGGATATACCGGAAAGACAAAAATTCGCCAGTGACTCCGCCAACACAATTTGGTGGGATGCTTACGACAAGATGCCTCAGAATTTGAGAAGGCATTGCTTTTTGACACCCACGATGCATACCAGCAATAGAGAAAATAGAAACAAAGCCGAAGAAGCTAACTTACCTGATGGGCATTGGAGGATCAAGATAAAAGACCCCAGACTCAAGAATGTATTGTGATTAATTCTGAAATACACTATACTTTTATTCTTTGGAGGGGAAATTTGTATTAAAATCCACACATATCATATTATGTGACTCGAATCATCAATTTAGTAAGTAAAAAATAGCTTCTTACTAACTGAATTGCATTTTATAATAGAATAGTTAATTTAAATATTTTCTGGTGGAAGAGTTCGTTTATATTTTAATTTATTGTGTAGTCTATAGGGAGAAACAGTGTGTGGTCAAAGTATTAATCCCTTCAAAATATGCGGTCAGTTTTATTGGAACAAATGAAGCATTGTTTCACTTTAATTTCATTTATCTATATCCATCTCAAAGCTGAAACAAAAAACATCAAATCCCCCCCCAAAAAAAAGTACAGACAAATAAATAATATACACTCCGTTTTTGGGTGGGTAAACTATATAAATAAACCATAAGTAACCAGCAAAATAGAAAGTTTACGGCCCACCTCTCAAATAGAAAGTTTACGGCCGACCCAACTTGGGTTTCATGGGCTATGAGAGAAATATATTGTCCCAAGAGTATTTTAGAATTGAACTTGCTCCAATAAAACTCTACTTGACCTTGTTTTATAAACAGAAAAAACTCTACTTGACGTCTTGACCTCTTCGTCAAATACTCCCTCCGTCCCATTGATCTTGTCCAGTTTTCCCTTTTGGATTGTCTCATGGATTGATTCGTCATTTTAATTTTGAAAAATAGTTTAATAACTTAACTATGTATAATTCGTCAAATTTCGACGGAATACTACTTCACATTTAATTTATAATTAAAAATTATAAAAATAATTATGTCATATTTGTGCAGAATTTAGTTATCTAGAATCATATGTAGTAATGAAGTAGGGCGATAAATCAAAATGATGAGACTGGTAGAGTTCATCCACCTAAACACGTCTGCTCGCATGCATACCAATCATAAACACAATTAAAAGTGATACCTGAACATGTATGAATTTTTAAATATAGTTTGATACGATAATGGAATATCAGTTACAATAACAGTATGTAGTAAAACATTAATGATAAATAATTACAATAATTCGCCTCGAGGAAGAAAAAGGCAATAAATTAAATCGATGGATGCCATTCGCATCATCCGCCGCCGCCCTGAGAAAAGGTTGGAGAGTGATTGTGAAGCGGTGGCGGCCGCGCCGTAAGGCTGTCTTGACGTTTTGTTAAGTAGAGAAATAAGCATCACAGTCTATCAGATTTAGGAAGTTTGGGAGAACATCATTATAAACTCTATCCATCTATTAAAAAATGTGGTGTGATTTAAAGGGCATATATTTTATTAAATAGTGGGACATATATATAAAATGGAAATTGAGATCTATCAAAATTGATTTGTTAGACAATTAATAAATAATTTATGAATGTAATTGAAAATATAAGTATATATAAACTAAAATAAAAAGACATCGCTAAAGGAGTATTAAATATTCCAATTAGAGAAATTAATGTCGCGACAACAATAGGAAAAAATTAGTGAGGGAACTTTCGAGAAAAAGGAATGTGAGTTACGTAATTCCGTCACCTTTGCATTAAGAAGGCTGTCATGTCAAAATTGCAACAACTTTTCCCCTTGTTACGTGCCTTTAATATATACACACATGCCACCAACCACTCCATAAACTTCTCATATAATATTAATACTAAATTTTGGGAAAATAATTATTGGACCAAATTCGAGACGAGTTTGTTTTAGTTTAACTTTTTTAAACATACTTATTGGATTAGGTTGGTTTTCCAATCTTTACATGTATAAATACGAATCAAATCAATATCTTACAACGAACGGAACCAAATATATATATATAGGGTAGGGTTAATATAAAAATCCCTCTTAAGATAAAAATTAGAAACCAATTTAAAGTCATTGATTTAAATAAAATAGAGGGTTGAGATTAAACTACAGATGCACAATTTCGATTGCATAGATGCACAGTTTCAATTGCATAGATGCATAATTTCGATTTGCTTGAATATTTTGCATTGTTGGTTTCAATTGCATAAATTGCATATTTTTTAAGTGCACAGTAAAATATAATAGATGCACAGTTTCTTTTGTTGACTAAATCCTAACCATTAGATCTAATATTTAAAAGGTCAAGATTAGGTTCCTAGTTCTCATTTTAACAGAAGTTTTTATTAGAACTTCTTCCTATATATATATATATATATATATATATATATATATATATATATATATATATAGGAATGGGATCATGTAGTATCCAATTAATGCTTATAATAGATCCGTAGATCCAAATCTAGACCACACATTTATGACATGTGGCGCATCAAGATGGTGATACGTGGCAAGGCATTTCAAGGCAAAATCTGGAGAGGGGTAAAATTGGAATGTAATTTTTGGATTTAATAAAGTTTTCACATGAAATGCATAACTTTGAACAGAAAAATGCATTTGATTTTTACAGTTTTGGTATTTTCACCACCCCACCCCGCACCACCCCCAACCCACCCCACACCACCCCCCAACCCTCCCCATTACCACCCCTCAAAACAGTCATGTTTCACATGCATATAAAATCAAACAAAAGTGCATAAAGATTTTACATAAAAATACATTAAATTATACAAAAAATGCATTTCATTTTAATAAATCTGGTATTTTCGCCACCCCACCCCCACCCCAAATTTTTTTTTTCAAAACTAATTTTCTGATTGTTGAGTCGCTGACCCACCCATCCCCCCCCCCGCACCCCCACCCACCCACCCCCCCACAAATTTTTTTTTTTATTTTTTTAAAAACTGATTTTCTGACCGCTAACCCCCCACCCACCCTCCAGCCCAAAAAAAAATTACTCCCTCCGTCCGCCAAAAGTATTCCACAATTACTATATTTGGCGTCCGCAAAAAGTATTCCACTTTCCTTTTTAAGCCATGGTCCCACCATCCACCTTTATATTTTATCCTTACAAACACTCTTTATTTACAAAAAACCCACCCCAAATTCAATTTCAACCACACATCTCATAAAGTGGTGGGACCCCTTCTCCACTACATCAACATCATCACACATTTTATTAAACTCTGTGCCCGGCCAAAGTGGAATACTTTTGGCGGACGAAGGGAGTATATTTTTTCAAAAAATGTAATGCATTTTTGTGTGAAAGTATATGCATTTCTGTGCGAAAGTATATGCATGTAAAACATGTAATTTTTTATGCATGCAAAAATCAGTTTTTCAAAAAAAAAAATTTGGGCGGTGGGGTGGGGTGGTGGGTGGGTGGGTGGGTGGGTGGGTAGGGGTCAGTGGTCAGAAAATCAGTTTTTGAGAAAAAAAAATTGGTGGGGGGAGGGGGGGTGGGTGGGTGGGGGGTGGGGGGTAGGGGTGGGTCAGTGGTCAGAAAATCAGTTTAAAAAAAAAATTGGGGGGGTTGGGGGGTGGGGGGGTAGGGGGTGGGTGGGGGTAGGGGGTGGGTGGGGGTGGGGTTCTGGGGTGGAGTGGGGTTCAGGGGTGTGGGGGGTGGGGTGGGAGTGGGGTGAAATCTTATGCATTTTTATATGAAACTTTATGCATTTTTATATGAAAGTTCATGCATTCTCGTATGAAACTTTATGCATCTAAAATATACCTATTTTGAGAAAATCTAATTTTTTTTTTAATTTCGAAAATTACATTCCAATTTTACCCCTCTCCAGATTTTGCCTTGAAATGTCTTGCCACGTGTCACCATCTTGATGCACCATATGTCATAAATGTGTGGTCTAGATTTGGATCTACGGATCTATTATAAGCTTGGATACTACAGAAACCCAACCCTATATATATATATATATATTTAGAGAGTGTTCGTATGAGATTATAAGCTTTTTTAAAACAACTTATAAATTATTTAGGAGTTTACAAACTCCTTTAAAATGTTTGGCAAAATAAGCTCTTAAAGAGCTTATAAGCTGTAAAAATAAACTCTAAGGGCTTATAAGTTCCCCAAAAAATAAATTTCGCTACCCAAACTTATTTTTTCATTATCTTATAAGCAACACTCATTTTACAAAAAGAATTCAACTATAATTTTTTTATTTTCATCATATATCATTCTAATTTCATTTTTCTTCGATTTTCTCTCTCTAACAAAGATTTTCTCTCACTAATAAAAAATTCTATGTCTAGCTTATAAGCTCAATTATCCAAACACTTTGACAACTTATAAGCTATTAAAAACTACATCTTATAATCTCTTAAAACATCTTATAAACTCTTTAAAATAAGCTTAGTCAAACACCCTCTTAGTCCTCAACAAGGATCGCGCGGAAAAGCTAAAACGTTTTTTTGATATGATTATCATATCATGAAATTAAATATGTATTATAATAAATAAATAAATAAATTTACTAATAAAATACTAACAATCAAACTAGTATAAATTAGATCAAAATAATTAAATAAATGAAAATATAATTCACATAATATAGTTGAGACTTGAATCAATGATATCTTCATTATCTTGTAAGAGGAACTTTGGTGCCTCAGTTTTACCATTTGAACCGAAGCAAACGAAAGTTAAAACTTGTAATCATTCGAGACCAGTTTGTTCACATTAATCATGATCTATCTCCTAAAGTGTGTGTCACTTTCATTTCATTATTTAATTTATGGAGATGCATTGAAGCCCAACAACTTGTTTAATCATATTTAGATATTTCATCATCAACCAATACCAACTTCTTTTGTTCATACATATATGTATTTGCTCCCACATAATTAGTTTAGAAGACCTAAATAAATGTATTTTAAAAAAGAAATTAAATTGCTTTAGCTCACATGGCGGGGGACGCGTATTTGAAGGTCGAAAAGCATGAGAGTCTTTTGAGTAGATAGTGCCATACATATTACTTTTTAATAGTGCTTTCATGGTATATATTGCTTTAATCTACTTTAATTAGCTAGAGAGAGAAAAGATCGATAATTAGTGGGGGTGCTAATCCTGTATTATCTCCTGACACACACTCTTTTCTTTTTTATTGTAGTAACTTATTTTAATTTTTCAACATATTGATAGCTAGATATAGTGTAAGACTGCTGATAGAGAATTTAACTAGATAGAGATAATTAAATAAAATATTGGTAGCTTTTTCTAGATTTAACCTATTTGAACAAAGTTTATTGATCTTATTGGGACGTGAAAGCATGGGTCAATTAGTTATCAAAAGGAACAGAGAGAGAGAGAGAGTGTTAAATTTGGTTGAAACGACACTGCTTTAGTGGTAGTAGATAACTTTTCATACAGTTTATTTGGGTGCTCTTTGAATGTCTTTTTAGGCCATCAAAGATAGGAATGACGCCTTTTTGACTGAGATTAACCTTTGAATGAAGATAATACTTAGCGATTTTTATCTATAAAAAGGTGAGGATCAAAACACCCTGAAAAATCAAGATGCTTTATACCTAATACATATACAGATATTTAGTACATGCATCTACTAAATACGTATACGTACGTATAATTATCGAACTACAAAAAAATTATCTGACAGCTAGTTATACAATTTTAATGACATCAAGAGATATTATCAAAAAATTGTTTATATCTTTAGGTGCAAAAAAATTTAGCTATACTCATAAAAATATAAACAAATTTTATTACATTTAAACATATAATAAATTTTATAAATTTATGTCTAAATTTGCTACATCTAAAATTATTACAAAATATTCTCCCTCTCTCTCTGACATACACGCATACAAATTTTGTTACATTATTTTAATTATTATACTTAACAAAATTAATATTTTTCAAGAATTAATTATAAATATATTATCATAAAAAATAATCACACACATCACAAAAATAATTATACTTATATATATATATATATATATATATATATATATATATGTCACAATTTTTGTAACATGCATAATAACTAGTGATCACCTCAAAATGTCACACTATTATTAATGATATTTATAAATGTCATAATACTTAAAAAATTAATGATGTCAATATTGAAATATTTTGTTGCACCGCCAATTAATCAATTACAAATTTGAATAAAAATAGGTGGGTGGTTTGCTATATAGATGTCTTTATGTATGGGTACGTACGTCGGTACGTGCCAATATTGGTATGTCGCTCGTAGAAAAATAATTTAGGAAGCTCAAATAAAAATTAGCGTAGGTTTCATGAAGATTGGAGTATGAGCAAACTCAAATTCCGAGGCAGAGTAGTGAGAGAAAAATAGAGTAAGGTAGGCAATGCACAACTATAGAAATAAGACAATTTTTTAGTTGAACAATTCGGAAATATTATTCTTGGTTGCAGAATTTCTGAGGTCTTTGGGTCCCTGAGCAGAACCTTCTCAGTTTTGCTTCACTTCTACAGCTAATTAAATGTCCCTTTTCTCCTTTGCCAGAAAACACACACACACACACACACAAACTCGGAATTAATTTTGATCCTAGTTATCTATGATTGCTTTATTAATTTCACTCTATTATGTGAGTGTTGGCTTTGTCCTTTCCTTAAAGGAGAAAGACCCTGATGAAAAAATGAGAGAGATCATCTGCATTGTAGAATGATAATAGAGTAAATGATAATTTGCATTAATATATATATATATAGGGCGTGGTTCTAGAGAGAACTACATTATTTGTGAGAACATGAGAACCATCAAATCTAATGCATTCACTGTAAAAATTAATGCATTCGATGTTAAAATTACTCAAAAAAAAAAAATTTGCTCCATTCAAGATTCGAACTCAGGACCTGCATTCATCCAATAAGATGATGCATCCACCGTAGATCTTGATGGTCGAATGACTGAAAATGGTTCTCCATTCTTTTTTTATTTAGTGGTTCTTTCTTGAAGTTCTCCCTATATATATACTCCCTCCGTCCCTGAAATAAGTTCATCTTTTTTCTTTTTGGGACGTCCCTCAAATAATTAGTTCCTTTTTCTTTCTTTCCATTTTTGGACAACTACCTCACCACTAATAATACTTTATTTATTCTTACTTTTCACTTTTTCATCACTCCCAATACTAATTATAACACATTTTTCTCCACTATCAATACACTTTACCACTTTTTCTGAAAACTCGTGCCGTCCCCAAAGAGGAACTTATTTCAGGGACGGAGGGAGTATATATGTTGCACATGTCGAGTTTTTCTTTTCTTCCCTTTCGTTTGTTTTCTGAATTGAACTTCAAAGATAGAGACGATTGATATGAAATGGATGGTGACCAATGCATGGTTTTCATCTCTTTTTGTACCTACCTCGATGAGAAAAATGAGCACGCAGCTCAAAGTATTGCCCCGAAAACAAAGTAATGTAAATTAAATTTATATATCATTCATTTATTAAAATAGTACTCCCTCCGTCCCAAACGAAATGTCATATTTCTTTTCGGCACGTAGATTAAGAAATGTGTATAAAGTAGATAAAGTGGGTTGGTGAAAATTATTTAAATATTAGGTATAGAGAGAGTGTATTGCCAAAAAAAGAAACATGACATTTCGTTTGGGACAGCCCAAAAAGGAAAACAGGACATTTTATTTGAGACGGAGGGAGTAATATATATCGTATACGTACGTGTGTGTGTGTATATATATATATATATATATATATATATATCACAGTCACACACATATTTATATATAGAGAGAAAATTAAGATGATATGGAAATTAAGCTTCTTTTTTGTAGTATGTATGTAAACCCTAGAAATATTTGTTGAATTTGTATACAATGATTCCTAAATTTACTATCTTATCTCCTATTTGAATTTTCCGTAGTTGCATATGAATATCCAATTATTTCTATATATATAAGTAGATTATATGGTGTGTTGTACAACCATATAATTGAAATAACTTTATGAGATATAAAATTGATCACAACCGAGACGACTCTACGATGAATTGTTGATTTAAGCTGCAGTATAAATGAAAATAGTTTGTCTTGGATACTTCTATACTAATGCGTGTAAACACATTAATAGGATCACAGTGAAATGTATTCTTATATCTTGACGAATCAAGATCTCAGTGACTTAACGTGACCTAAATCTTAATAATTAAGATTTCATGTGTGTATATAAATTATATATCACTTTGTTTTACTATGGTTGAGAATATATTAATTTGAGTGTTCTGTATCATGAGTGATAGCAACTTATATATAACATTTAGTAATGTATATTAGGTAACCGTAACTGGTATAGAATGATAGCATCCCCTTAAGGAGCTTGAAAGGTTTATTGTGCTACACGCTGCATGGTACCGTGCAATAACAATGTTAAGTGATACTACTTGATTAAGGATTAATTAATAAGATAAGATCGGTAATAATAGGGCAAGTTTCGGTTCTATCATCTGTATATATATTTGAATAAATGCAACATAATGCAACTCACATGAATTAATACCGTATATAGTATTAGTATATAGTTTGTGATTGGGTTGTTGGAGTGTAGAATTAATCCTTTGCTTTGTATTGTTTGATAGAGAGAGAGCAAGAGAGGTGGGGGAAGTTCATAATCCCCATGCAAAATAGAGAAAAAGGAGGTTGCATGCAAAGCTTTATAAACTTTATTCGCTTGGTTGTGGAAGCAAAATCGCACACACTTCCCGATTCCTTCAAACAGACAGCCCCCACACCTTGCTTCACTTTTTCACCTCCTCGTTTTCTGTGTTTAATTTTATTCATTCTACCATACTTACATATATTTGTGTTTGTGCCCACAAACAAAAAACCCCCCCAAAAATATTTAAGCTAATAATAATAACAAAAGATCAACGTTAGGACTACCATAAAGTGAGCTATAACTGTGACGTCTACACAAAAAATTAAAGCGTCATTCATAATTTGGTAATTTTTGTAACTTTTTACCCGATTCAGCTAGCTTTACTGCTTTAGTCGTTCTTGAATGAAAATGCTATGACCACTTGCAGTGATTGGGAAAAAGGAAAAGTTGCACTTAAGTTATAATCATAAAACATTCTTCAATAATTATTAGATACTCCGATCCATACATTCATACATGAAATGTCAAATATTGTGTATAGTATGAGAGAATAAACCATCACATTTACTTAAATAAACCACATGCATGTGATATGAATATAGGCAAATAGAAAACGAAGAACAAAATGAAATAATGCATAAATTCACGTGTAAAACTCAAGATGAGAGAAAATCAAATTTTATTATGTGTCACAAATGAGAAACACTAATAACAATCTCTGAATCTAGACAAATTTCGACTAATTATAAGGGTCCATACTGTGGAGGCCCCCAATGAATGTAGTTGTGGCTATAGAGATATATATTGCGGAAAAATCTAATTATATCGCAAAGCCTTTCGAGCTCGATCCAAACAATACATTTCACTAATGTCACCATTATATTTGCATCCGAATTCAATCATATAAAATGAGTGGATCAAGATAATATCATCTCCAAAGTCACCACGAAAACACAAGAAATAGTACAAAGCGGTGAAGAAATAAATATGATAAGTATAATGTATATTAATACAAGATATTTGTCATGTCATAAATTGAGCATATATATTACAGAGACATAAATTTAAATTGAACACAAATCATTCGCACAATAACGAATTAATTTAATTAGATTAAATTCAAATAAAATAGAACTATATAACCCACATTTGATTAAGTGAAACTTCAACTAAAATTTAATTCTTTATTAATTTTTTTTTTATAGTGAATCAATTCTACCACTTAAATTAGACCTCGCCGACTATCCTCATCAGAAACCAAGCAATAATATACTCCCACCCTCGCGACTCATGAAAAAAGGGGATCGAAAGAAATCATAGAAATGGTGATTAAATTAAGTAAGTGTAAGCTGCATGAAAGGCAGAGTCCCACTAACACCACATTCCATAAATATGTATAATAAAATGATAACAAAATGTGTGGAGAAAGAATGAGATAGAGAGTAAAGCTGATTTGCCTTTGGTATTCCTCCTCCTTGTCAGCACATGCATTCCACTTTCCCACTGCAACATTCGACTTTGGACTAATGCACTATTTTCTACATTTCTATAATTGCCATCGCACCACAAAGTTCATTTCTACACACAACCATATATATATATATATATTATTCCTAACATATATGTATATCTCCACAAGACGGATAACATACTTTACCTATATTTTATATTCAAACATTTTCTTTCACCTCATCAACAAGAAAAGAATTCTCTTTCTCTTTTATCTATATTTAACTGTCTTCATCAAACACAGTCCACAATCCCAGTCCCCAACAACAAACACCAAACTTTTCCCATTTAAAAAAAAAAAAAAAAAATCCCCCATTGTCATGCAACAAAAACCAAGTTTCCCGTAGGTTTTTCCGATCAAATTAACAATCCACACATAGCAAATTAGAGTAATGAGAGCGAGCGGGAACTGCGCGGTGCAGCAGGGTCTGACGGCGGAGGCGGGCGGGGTGGTGAAGCAGGCGCTGGTGCTGGCGAAGCGGCGCGGCCATGCACAGGTGACGCCGCTCCACGTGGCGAACACGATGCTGGCGGCGGCGGGCGGCATCTTCCGGGTGGCGTGCCTGGACTCGCACTCCCACCCCCTCCAGTGCAAGGCCCTGGAGCTGTGCTTCAACGTGGCCCTGAACCGCCTCCCCGCGGCCTCCACCCCGCACCACCCCTCCATCTCCAACGCCCTCGTCGCCGCCTTCAAGCGCGCCCAGGCCCACCAGCGCCGCGGCTCCACGGACAGCCAGCAGCAGCCGCTCCTGGCCGTGAAGATCGAGCTGGAGCAGCTCATCATCTCCATCCTCGACGACCCCAGCGTCAGCAGAGTCATGAGAGAGGCCGGCTTCTCCAGCACACAGGTCAAGATCAACGTCGAGAAAGCCATCTCCTTACAGCTCGGCCGCTGCTCTCCTCCTCCTCCCACCTCCAAACAAACCCTCCTCTCATCTTCATCTCCACCCGGAAATGAAGATTTGGATGCCATAATCGACACTCTTCTGATGCGGAAGAGCGTCGCCTTGGTAGGCGAGAGCACATCCAACTTAGAAGCCACAGTAAAAGGCGTGATGGATCGGGTTGAGAGAGGGGAGGTGCCGGAGTCTCTGAGAGAGGTGAAGTTCATAAGCATCCCGCCCTTTTGCAATCTCCGCCGCGACCAGGTGGAGCTCAAGATAAGGGAGCTCACGCGTCTCGTGCAGAGCCTTGTCGGGAGAGGGGTGGTGCTGTATTTGGGAGATCTCAAATGGATCAGTGATTATAGAGCTGGTTTGGAGAGACAGGGAAGCTACTACTGCGCTGTGGAGCACATGATCATGGAGATTGGGAGATTGGTTTGGGGCATTGGAGAGATGGAGAGGTTTTGGCTCATGGGAATTGCCACCTTTCAAACTTACATGAGCTGCAGAAATGGCCACCACTCTCTTTGGGGGCTCCACCCTCTCACCATTCCTGTTAATAGCTTGGCCTTCACCCTAGTTTCCCACAGGTATTTTTTTAATTAAGTTGATAATTATGATTAATTTACAAATATATATCTGTATTGGTTCAGTGATGAAAAGAGTGAAAGTAGACGAGGCACGAGAGCAGAAAACGAAGAGATGAAGCTTTCTTGCTGCGTGGAATGTTGGGAGAAATTCCAAGGCGAAGCACGAGACTTGCAAGCGAGTGCCAACGACCTAGCTTTGTCGAGATTGCCTTCTTGGCTTAAAGATGAAAGTAGGAGACTAAATGACAAAGACCAGGTGCCTGCCTATTTATTTCTGTCTCGTATAGTAATAATCATAAAGTTGAAAATAATAATATGGTCACTTTTCCCAGTGACTACTCAAGATTTTTATTTACACAAATTGTAACGAAATAACTATTGAATTATGAAAGTACTACTGAGCATTCGAACACGGCGGCTAGCTGGGGTAGCCCTTGTATTCGAAAACAATAATAAAAAATCTCCAATTTGGTAACGTAATCCCGAGTTGAATAAACTGAATATATAGCTAATTCTCGTGTGGGTTTTTTTTTTTTTTTTTTTTTTTTTTTCGTAATTGTTTTCGTTACAATGTAATTGTTGGTTTCAGAAGTGTGAGGCGATGAATGAATTATGCAAGAAATGGAAGTCATTGTGCAGCTCAGCCCACAAACAAGGTTCATCTTCGTCAGCTTTCCTCTCGGCCCCGAATTCGGGTTCATCGGGGGACGCCATGGACTCGGACGGCTCACAAAAGCTGAAAGAATTCAATGCAGAAAATCTGAATGTGCTATGCAATGCGCTGGAGGAGAAGGTTCGATGGCAGAAGGAGATCATCCCCGAAATCGCGGGGACGATTCTGCAGTGCAGGTCGGGAATGGTGAGGAGGAAAAGCCAGAGCAGCGGCAAGGAAGAGACGTGGCTCCTTTTCGTGGGCGCCGATGAGAAGCAGGCCAAGGAGAAGATCGCCAGAGAGCTGGCTAAGCTCGTCTTCGGCTCCTATTCGAGTTTCGCGTCGATCGGATTGAGCAGCTTCGTGGACTCGTCGCCCCGGAACAAGCGGGGCAGGGATGAATGCAAGAGTTATATCGATAGGTTTGCGGCGGCGGTGGCGGCTGATCCTCGCCGCGTTTTCTTGGTGGAGGATTTGGAGCAGGCCGATTACTGCTCGCAGATGGGGATTAAGAGGGCGATCGAAAAGGGGAGAATCGTTGACCAGAACGGCGACGAGGTTGGCCTCGCCGATGCCATTGTTGTATTCAGTTGCGAGAGTTTCCGGTCGAGTAGTGTTGATCGGAAAGCGGTCTCCGGCGCCGGAGAGGAGGGGGCGGGCGGCGGTGGTGCTTTCTTGGATTTGAATATGTCGTTTGAAGACGACGATGGTGCGGAGGTTGATGATTTGGGAATTCTTCAAAATGTGGATAGGCGCGTAGTGTTCAAAATTCAGAATTTTCGGCAATAGTTTCTTCTTCTTTTTTGTTTGTAGAAAAGACAATGAATTCATTTTCTAGCAGTAAGTTGGGTCAGATTTAGCTGGGTATAAATAAAACACTTAATTCAAATTTATCTCCATATGTTACTCAAAAAAAAAAAAATCTCCATATGCAATTATATATGAATTCCCATCATCATTTCCAACTAAAAAGAAATTAATTTAATTAATTTCCATCATTTTTCGTATATTATAATTATCATTCTTGTCGTGCGATGCACGAAGATATCATATTTGTAAAATTGGTAATGTCGTATATATAACGCTATTTATTATTAAGTTATAGTTTAATTGAACATTGATCTCATAGTGACTTTTTGGCCTAAATTTAAAAAATTTATAAATATGTGCTGTATATAACTATATAAGAATACCGGATTCTTGTGACAATATTTATCCTTATAACATTTTTCAATATGTAATAAATAAATAATTTTATGAAAGTATTTAAAATTTTGTTTTCGAACTTCTTTTATTAGTGTACGCCTACCATTTTTTACTCATATATAACTACTTTAAATCTTAAAAATTTACAATATAGTATACCATAAATATATAGTATTATATTATCGAGTAATTCAATATTGAATAATTAAATATGCTAATAGTGGTTGTATAATGAAGTATATAAGTGTTAAAATTTAAAAGGTATTATAATATTTTTTTTTTGACTTTGGGGGAGGAGGAGCGGTGGGGTTTGATCCCTGAACCTCACTGTTCGTAGACAGGAGTTCGCACTACTTGGTGTCCCCTTGGGGGACAGGTACTATAATATTTAAATAAATAAATTTAATTACATGTACAGGTTATGTTTAAATCAAATACATCTAATTTGACTACCTCGTTTTAATATGACAATTCATTTAATTAAGTAAATTAACTACATGTATATATAGCTATAGGGGATGGCTAAAATAAGTACACACTTCTTAACATATAAAATAAGAATCATTTCAAGCCCTTAGATCATCAAGATCTACGGTTGATTCATCATCCTGTTGGATGAATTCATGGTCCTAAGTTCGAATCTCAAAGGTAGCAAAAATTTAATTTTCGCAATTCATACCTTTATACAGCCAATTCATACGTGTTTTACATAAAATTCATACATTTTTTTTCTAGTTCTTATTTCTTTTTTTCTTTTTTTGAGTTTTTTCTTATTTTAAGAGGTGCTCTCACGATAGCCCTTCCCGTTATAGCTATATATAAAGATATAGATATATAAGTGTTAATTATAATGATCATTATTAATACTGACATTAGTATAATTTTGGGGGTAAATGTTATACGAAGTGATTCTCCTTTTATAAATATATAGATATAGATATAGATACGATGGACTGCTTAGATGTGTTGTTTTTAAGTCATCACAGGCATGTATTATTCAGAAGATTCGAATATATCACGCAAAGACGTGTGGATATCCAAACTTAGTAAGTAAGCGAGTTCAAAACAAAAGGCAAGTAGCGGTAAAAGAAATCGAAATTTTGAAGTGTAAAATCAAAAAATCCCAAAATAAAAAGGGCCTATTATGCTAACAATCTTGACTGGATCAATAATAGTGATGAACTCAGATAAAACATAAAATGAATATTATTTGCACTTTTAGACTAGTTTGGCTTTTCCATTTTCACAAACATTTTTTTTTACCTAAACAAAATTCGAAAGGTAAAAAGAAAAAAAAGAGAGAAAGAAAGAAAAATGGAGAGCAATATCGCTCTATTAATTAAGTAGTCGTGCCTGTTCTAAAAAGATTGGTAGCTAGTGTTAATTGAATTTTCCTCCCCAAGAAAATGGTATGTTTAAAATGGGCAATCGATTGGATTTCGATGTCTGATTGTGAATCAATGTGTAGCCTTTAAAGAAAGTGATGAGTTTCCAAAACAAAACGGAAAAGAACGATAAAGCAAGAAGCTAATAGTAAAAAAAAAAAAAGCAAAATAATTAAAGGTGAAAATATCTTGATTACAAAGATGAAAATAATTAACTTGCTTTCCCTTTTAGTTTTTACGAGGTCGAAAACAAATAAAATGGAAAAAGGCCGTTTAGAGTTTTGACCATTTTTTGGAAGAGTCGGACTCCGTCTCCAAAAGATTAGTTTCCGCAAAGCTACAAACATCTTTCCCCGCCAATGAAGCAATGGTTGGTGGTATAATAGAGTACATGCTCTTTGTCAATCAATGTATGTGTCAGGTGTATGATATAGCTACATCCACTAAGGATTGTGATGTTACTCGAGCATTGATCATAGAGTAACTACGTACTCGTAGTATCGGAATAACTTCAAGATGAAGATGACATCGGCGGGCCAAATACCAAGAAGGTTAATAATTCTACTCAATTCCGAGATTCCAAGAAAATCAGACAACAAAATACCTGGAGAGCAGGTAACCGCTTTGAAGCTGCAGAGCGTGGCCAGAAGAGGACCACCCCGCGTCGTAACAGTGTGTTTCTGAATTAATTCTTTTCCCTATAGGTTCTTTGTGACGTGTAAAGTGATATAATTTTTTATGCAAGGTGTTTCGAAGAAGAAATCTGGTGAAGTAACTCAAAAATTCCTAGCCAGGAAGACAATAAATTTCTTGTCTCAGGAGACAATTAAAATGGAAGAAAGCCATTCTTGAAGTGCGTGTCATACCATGGTTGAGCATATGACTGTGGTAAACCCCCTTTTCTGCGTTAAAAATAAAGCCAAACAAATTAAAAAACCACTTTACACGTGGCATCATCTGGAGAGACCTCATGCACTACATCTCATGTAAGATGGAACGTCCCAAGAATTGGCCCATTTTTATTAGTGGAAGAATGGTCCAAAAAAGAAAAATGCACATTCTTATGAACGTCCCAAAATGACAAAAAATGCACTCTTATGAGATAGGTGAAGTATTATAGTATTTAGGGCTGTCGATCGGTTTGGATTCGGTTATCCGTACCCGAATCCAAAATATGTCATATTGCACTAACTATTTCCGAACCGTTTTAGGTGTTCGGTTACCCAATAACCGCTTCGGTTAACCGATTCGATTATTTGGATATTTGAATACCCATTTAAAAAATTAAAATTCACAATAGATTAAAAAGTTATGACGAGCGTAAAGCGACAATCCCTCTTCCTTACAATACAAACACAATGCTCGTAAAATCTATCAGATTTCATAACTCCACAACAACTAATACAAGTGTGGTACACATGAAAACAAATACAAGCAATGGACTACAATGAATCAAGTACGCAGCAAATCTCATACAACAAAGGGAGTCAAACGACCGCCAGCGTGGCGGAGCGGCTTGGACTGGAGCGCGACGTCGCGCTCGCGTAGGAATCAGGATGTAGCAGATGGAGGGCGGCTCACGGAGGTGGTGGACGGTGTCGGACGGTCGGAGAGGGGAGAGGGAACAGGGTGTGAGTCGTATGTGACAGACTGCGTGAAGGAGGAGGACTGCCCTAACTTAGGGTTCTCACTTCCTAATTTTTAATTTTTATAATACAAATATACAATTTTTATAATATATATATATATATATATATATATATATATAGGGAAGGGCTAAAATAAGAGCATTTCTTAAGATATAATCATTTTCAGCCCTTAGATCATCAAGATCTACGGTTGATTCGTAATCCTGTTGGATGAATTTATGGTCCTGAGTTCGAATCCCAAAGGTAGCAAAAAATTATTTTTCACAATTAATACTTTTATACAAAGAATTCATACGTATTCTACATAAAATTCATACATTAAAAATTGCTCTTATTTCTTATTTTAAGATGTGTTCTCACGGTAGCCCACCCATATATATATATATATATAGGGAGAGGTTCAAATAAGAACCACTAATAAAATAAGAACAGAGAACCATTTTAAGCCATTCGATCATCAAGATCTACGGTGGATGCATCATCTTGATGGATGGATGCAGATGCTGGGTTCGAATCCTGATGCAGATGGTGGATGGATGCAGATGAAGGGAGCAAAAAAATTATTTTTTTTGGATGCATTAAATTTAATAGCGGATGCATTAATTTGTATAGCAGATGCAGTAATTTTATTGGTTCTTATGTTCTCACGATAATTGTGGTTCTCACTATAACCGCACCATATATATATATATATATATATATATATATATATAAAATAATTAATTAAATAATTTTTGGGTATCCGGTTAACTCGAATCGGTTATCGGGTTAATCGATACTCGAAATTTTTAGAAAAGTAATAATCAAAACCGACCCAATAATCAAAAATTTTGGTTATTGGATACCCAAATTCAAGAATTTTGGTTCGGTTAATGGATTATCCAAAATCTGATAACCAATTAGACAGCCCAAATAGTACTATTTGTTAAAAGTCTCTTAAAGTACACATGTAATTGATATAATCCTTATGTATATATATACTAGTATTTTGTATGCAATTTAAAATTAGAACAAAAAAATCTAATATTAAATCTCCACGATAGAATAATTTTCATTTTGGAATATAATTTTTTATAGTCCTATAAATATATAATAAAATAGAGTGTATATATATAACAGAAAGTCTCATGAATTCCTCCGACTCACCATTTGTACTATTTAATGATGTTTACGTTAATAGTTTATTTAATCAGTCTGGATACGATTGAGATTTATTTTTCTTTATCATCTTCTCAAAACTACTCTTTATTATTTTATTTTTCTTTTTTTGAATTTAGAATTATAAAAAGTATTTAAATATAATCAAATAAGCAACATGCACGCAGGCGAGACCTCTACCACACAAAGGTTGGAAAATAATCGCACGTGGACGAAATCACTACCCACACAATAGTGTAAAAATTACACCGCACGCAGGCGAAATTGAACTCAAGACCTTTCACGAAGGAGAGTATCCAAGAGTCCAAGATCTCTCACGAAGTAGAGTCTTTAGGTTCTACCCTTTCTTCTTATATTACGCAATAATTATTAACTTGACACTAAATTATGGTTTAAAATTTGTAAGCTGTAATCGGTAAATTTCCACGGTTTTTTACTTTCTTCTTTGAACAATAAGTTCCAAGTGTAGATAGACAAAGAAAACTCAAAATTCATTATACTGGATCGTCAATATATTTTCCTTAAAAAGTATAGTTTTGCATTGACATTGTCAACATACTAATACTATATATGTTCATTAGTTATAAGGGTTTAATGAAATAAAAATACAAAACTCAAACAAAACAGAAACTTAGTGGTCGTTGGTTCAAGTACAGGAATGGAAATAGAATGGAATCAATTAAAGGAGTGGAATGGTAACAATAACCATTAATAGCAATGGAAATGAATCACTACTAAGGGCCTGTTTGATATGGGTTTATAGGTAGGATAAATTAAATTAATACAGATTAGTATGATATTTGATATCATGTGCAGTTAATATTGTCAACTCCTACTTAATCCTACTTCTCCATGCTATTTTGTGGGATTAACCCATACTAATAATCCGCCCACCCCCCCTCGGATAAATTTAATACTGAGAAGTTGGATAAAAATTCTGTTACCCTTCCTCACGCATATCGATGCAAATGCCCAAGTAATGGTGGACACACATGATATTTTTAAAATTATGTGAGGATAGTTTTGGTATTAGATAATATAATCCAACATAATCCTATGGATATCAAACATAATATAGGATTAAGTAGCCATGATATCAAACACCCATGAAATAATATAAATCCACACTAATCCACACTAATTTCTCAAGATAATTTTAATCCTAATCAATCCTAAACTGCAAATCAAACGGCCCCTAAGGGATTTTTTTTTTTTTTTTTATGTTTCCCATCTATTTTGATGGGTAACAATTTGGGTGATTGGGTTACCCTCAAATAAGGGTAATGGTTAACTCATTACCCAAACCAAATAACAAATAATAGATTCAATTAATTAATTGAATCCCTTTCCAACCTCCAAAAACACCCAACCAAACATGGGCTTAATTAGGAAATATACCGAGCTAGCTCGACAGCAGTGCACCTAGCTATTAATTATTAAAACACACAAGTCCCTTTTCTTTCGATTAAACAGCTCTCCATGATATAAGTACTCCATTTACTTATCTTATTTCTTTGATGATTAACACTAAGTAGAAAAATGAAATGTAATAATTTTACATAATTGCTCCATTAATAATCCCAATAAATAGTTAAAGAAATATTATGTGGATTGAAGTTACGAAAAAATTAAGGTGTGAGGAATCCATAACGTAATGGTTGGGCAAAGTAGGAGTAACTTTTCTGCTTTAGAAGGTTTAAATGAGAAAAGCAAAATCTTCCCCAACAAAAAATCAAAAGATAGCACTACTTTCATGCTTTGTGACGTGTTTTTACAAAGGATAACACTTTTTTTTTCTTTAATTTTCATAACCCTGGCTAACATTCTTCTCCCTAAAAAGCATTGTGAAGTAGAAGAATAAGGGTCCATACCCAATGCCAATAGTTTGGGTATAAGTGAATAAATATTAAAAGGATTTAATCTTTTTTCATTAAACCAACTCTTTGAATTTTTTACAACTAATCTCGACGCAATTCCATGAAAACCGAATGAACATATGATGAGTTGGCAGAAAAAATTTATGGTGGGAGCTTTCAATAAAGTTAGTTAAATTTGTTGTGATTTAATTTGATGATGAAGGCTTCTACATATAATACCAATAATTTGACAATTTAATTACGATGGTATACTAAATTACATATACTAGGTAGTTTGAGTGGAGTGAAGAAGCCATATTTGAACTGGGATAAAGTTGATGCATGTTAGGGTATTTGTTGTGGCTGCTTTTGGAAAAGAGCATATGAGTTCCCGGAAATTAGTGCAGATTGTAAAGGGGGAAAAAGGTGTTTGATTACATATTCTTGTCTAACTTTTTATTTTTCCAAATACTTATGGATGAAGGGTTTCAAATTCCTATCTCAAAAAACAGTTGTATTTTTTTGTTACTGGATAATTAGCCGACATGTCAACTATTATATACTAAGATTTAATTTGCAAGAAAAAGGGTCCAAATTGCTATTGATAAAGATTAAATTAACTTTTTCTTAACAAAGATAAAGATCAATTAGGACCTATAGTCTAGTCTCTTCAAGTTAAACACTTAACTTCTTTTTACCAATTAAGCTTTCAGGCAATTAGTATTCGTACTGGGATTCCTATGTAATAACTAGAGTATTAACCAAAAGATAAAGATCAATTAGGACCTAGTCTAGTCTCGTCTGTTGGTAAGACGTGTTTCTCGTTTAACCAATAGGTCGGAAGTTCGAGTCACCTAGAAAACTAGAGCATGATCAATATTTTTCTTTCTTTCTTTGGGTATAATAGTTTTTTTTTTAAAGTATTAATTAAATTTTAATTAGAACCGTGCATCGTGCATTCATGTGCACACCTCTTATTTTGTAGCATCTTATCTGAGCTTCAATTGAGTGGAATCCTCACAAAAATTTGATCACAAACTAATCTTCGCTAATTCGCATATTTGGCCATGACAAACTTACAAAGTTGGCCTTTCTTTAATCACTAAACTTAGTTTAAATATGTCAATTAATTAGGCGCGTTATGGTAATCATCGACGGATTATTTTTCATCGGTAATTCCGTCGGAGTCAGGTAAGTTTTTTTAGTGTAGTATATCACCGACAGGCTCTCTTGCTAGGTAGCTAGTAATTATCTATGAAAACTTGAAAGAATAATTTCCAAAAATTATTCGAAATGCGAAAGCATATGGAATCTAATTCTACCTCAAAAGGGGGAAGGGAGATACTCGCCACGATGAGTGATTAAAATAAATTAGCAATTAAGTGTAGAAAGTGGACAGCCCTTTTAACACAAAGTTGTTCTCTTTTTTGCACACCTAGCTCGTGCATTATAATTGAAAAGTTAACTTTAATCAATTTCAACTTTCTTTCTTTCTTTTTTCTCTACCTTTTAATGGTACTATATTCCTTTTTTCTATTGTTTGATCTTATAATTTTTGGGTGTAATCTTGGGGAGAAAAAAGCTGTCCACCTTGTTATAAGAATTTCATTTGCATGGACTAAAAAGGTGGCTACCACAATCGTCACATATGTATATATGTTTTCTTTCTATTTTATATTTGTGAGACACATGGACACCATTCAATCATCCCATTCTATAATTGTTGGATTCGAATGAGCAATTAACTTATGAATTCAATGTTTATCTTCTTAAATCCAAAAATAATTAAATCTATTAGCTAGCTAGTGTGCTAGATTGATTTTTTTCACACAATTACATTTATATGTATATCATGTTTCACTTAATTATCGGGTGTTGATATGCTTATATATATTTGTGTGTTTTTACAATCAATTGATATTGTAATAGCTAGCACATACTGATCATGTTAATAAAATACTATGAGCTTTGACACCAAAATATAACAATAAATAGTATTGTGCCAAACTTCTATTCCAACATAATTAAGTTGACATAACTAAGATTTAGCGACGGAATTTTTCGTCGCTAAACCTGAAAATTTCGTAGCTAAATTCTATTAGCGACGGAATAACAACGAAAATTTTCCGAATCTAGAATCATGGTCGCTAAATTATTAACGACGGAAAATAGTTCTGTCGTTAGATTTAACGACGGAATTAGCGACGGAATATTCCGTCGCTAAACCTTAGTTGCCATTTGGTTGTAAGAGAGCTAGCTACAGAATTATTCCGTCGCTAATTCTGTCGCAGAGGCTTACCTCCATTCATCATAATTCTGTTGTAGTTCCGTCGCTATTTATGAATTTTATATATAAAAAACAATAGAAACCTTTATAAACATCAATAATACCACATTACAATAATTTTAAATATCAAACAATTCAACATTCCTCAAAATGCAATAGCAATCCAGTATCATAGAAATTCGTTTATTAACGTATTCAACAAACCAACTTCAAATTCAACTAATCTCATACAAATTGGAGGGTGCTAACATTCAACAAACCTACAATATGCCATTTTCTGCAACTAGTAAAACAAAGAGTAGAAAAGTTGGAGGGTAAAAACTGTAATGAAAAAATTCTACAATGTGCCATTTTCTTGTTTTCTCCTTTGCATATGCATATCTTTCCCAACATCAATGATCTTAAGCTGCACAAACAGTTGAAACCAAATAAACGCCGAAGAGATCAAGGAGATGATTTCCAGTCGAACTGAAGATCGTTGAACCCATTGACTGATGATTTTCTTGTTGGCTCACTTGGAAGTTGCCTATGGTGAATCTTCATACTTTCCTTGCCACCTGTAAATCGATTTATAGACATAATAATGAGTTGAAGTTGAAGCATCATGGGAAGTCATAGAGGTTAAAGTTACCCCTACTTTCAATAATAATAAAAAAAATAATAAAAGAACCTGAATTCATCTCCTGTTGGAATCTTGAGTTCCAAATCCTCTTCGAATGGCTGGAATATCTTCTCGATCTTTTCTGCCTCAACGGCGTCGAGGGTTGGCGGGTCCCACTGCAGCCATATTTTCAGAAAAGGATGGGATTGAGTTTGGTGTGGGAAGGACAAGACTGTCATGACTCATGAGTATGATTTAGTTGAAGAACACTTGATTGATGCATCACCTAAAAAGGAAGTTATCCGGTATTTATGATTTATCTTTTGCTGAATAAATAGCAAACAAACACACCAAAATGTACTCACAAGAGGCAAAGTCTATAAAACCAAGCAAATTGTGATCTACATTTTTGACTTTCTCGAACTCTTTTGAGAATATCTGTAGTGCCATACTTTGCTTTGTCGCCTCCATTCTCCAAACCTGTTTACATGTGTAGATTATACACAAAAGATTTGAATGAAAGCAGCCGATCTATTGGAACAAAAAAACCACGAAAATATCCTCTTACCTTTGTTTCAATTAGTTTCTTTAGAAGCATGAGCATTCTTGTCACTGTAAAATGAGAGTTCTATCAACAAACACACACACTCAAATAATGGGAAACTTGTGGATTGTTCGAAATGCAATTTTGGAGACGAAGATTTGGATGAGGAAAACATACACAGCTGCATGTTTGCTATCATTGGAATAGATAGCAAGCTTAGCTTTGTTGTCAGCAGCATTGTTGATTTTTCTGTCCAAGAAATAATTCAACGTCGTTCCTAGATAAAGCAAAAAAGTATATATGAAGAGGCTTAGGTTCACATAAAACAGCAACTTATTAGAAATTCCTAGTTACCTATGACAACAGTTATGCTGGATGTGATAATTAACCTCAGTCACTAACAAACCAACGAATGCCCAAGCACACTGCGTCGCCAGATTGCCAAGACTCAGAACAATCCCACCACCCATTTTAAACAACACACTAGACCAATTATCCTGCATCAATATGTTTTAGCATACATAATCTTAGCTCAGCTTAGAATGTTCATAGTCATAGCTATTGCAAGATTCAAATAAAGCAGGAAACTATAATCTGACTTGAGATAGCTGGTCTAGGAAGTTTGGCCTTTGATTTTCAATTTCACCAAATGTCACCTGCAATGTACCTGCAATGTTATAACAGACAAACAACATAAAGAAGTCGTCTGCCATATTAATAGCAAACAAACAAAGCCACAAAATGAACCTGCAACGTACAAACAATATCTGTTGCAGCAAAAATAGCTCCAATTGCTGGAAATACAAAAGGTGGTTATAAGCAAAGATGAATAAAAATATAATGCGAGTGTGTGTGTACGTGCAAGAGAGAGAAGAAGACAGGAAGAGGTTTCACAAAGATAATCCCCAATTACAAGACCAAGATCCATTTTGCCAAAGACGGCAATAGCACCATTTCATAAATTTCCTCACACCAAACAGAACCATCCTTTTCAAAATATATAAAAATACAAAACAAGTATGTGAACTGATTTTCAATAAGTTGCAATTCTAATATATGATTTTCATCTAAAAATAGCATTTAAGCCTGTAACATGGTTTTACGAAGTTACAAATAATTTTAGCGGTGTGCTATTTCTCTCAAGCTTTCTTTCCACTTCCAATTCATAAGGAATGATATGTCAATAGGAAAAAATCACCTTTGCGGAAATAGATAACCATAACTGAGATGTATTAAAGGTAGATTGCTAAACCTAGTGATAACCATAAATGAAGAAAAGATCTTCGGTGAACAAAAATAGGTGTGAGCTTTTCCCTCCACTTACAAGCAAAATCATAACTCTGTTGTATTGTGAGTTGATCCCGCTGTCTTCGTGGCGCCGGCGACGCACCAGCGGCGGGCGGAGGCGAACTGCAGGCCGAGGGTCCATTTTTCGGAGAGCGGGTCGAAAGTTAGAGGCTGAGAGAGGGCGGAGAGCAAGTCGTCGTTGGCGGCGGCGATGACGATGAGCTTGCCAGAGGCGAAGATCGGATCGAAGGAGACGAATTGGATAGGGGTGGTGGTTCTCGGCGGGGAGGATTAGGGCGTAGAGAGAGAGAGAAAAAGGGGGAAAGACGGAGTAAAGGGATAAAGCCACCATTTATTTATTTTTCTTTTTTTCTTATAGTAATATGAAATTTAACGACAGAATAATAATTCCGTAGTTAAATTTAAATTATTTAAATAATTAATAATTTTAGTTACAGAATAATTCTGTCGCTGAATTTTAATTATTTAAATAATATATATTTTTTATTTTAACTACGGAATTATTCCGTCGTTAAATTTAAATTATTTTATAATTATATATTTCTTAATTTTAACTACGGAATAATTCCGTAGCAAATACTTATGACGGAAATTCCGTCGCTAATTTCGTCGTTAATTGTCGAAAATGTAAGCCGTCGTTGGTCTGTCGTTAATCCGTTATAATTTTATGACGGAACTTGATTCCGTCGTTAATTCTGTCGCAATTCAGCTGTTTTTTTGTAGTATTAATGCAGATCTATCAATATAATTCCAGACTACACTCTATATCTCCATTGCATAATAACTAGTTTTACTAGCAAAAAAAATACTCCCTCCGTCCCAACGAATTGTTGAGTCGTATTTTTTTTCGGATCATTCCAATGAAGTTGAGTCGTTTCTTTTTTTGAAATAAATTAAAGCTATTTTTTCATTCACTTTTTTATTAAACACTAACTCCTTAAATCTCGTGCTCAAAAGAAACGCCTCACTTTCGCTGAGACGAAGGGAGTAATAAAAAAAGGTGATTTTAGATATGACCATTGTCCTTCAGTATATATATAGTATATTCTCATATAACAACTTAATTGTGTCGCATAAATTGTAATGCAACCACACCATGCATGCACCTCTTTATTTACTCCCTCTGTCCCGGTTACCTTGAGATCTTTTTTTTTTTTTTTGAGAAAATAGTGTTTTGTGTGTAGGTGAAAATATGAATAAAAGGTAAAATTTTTGTCAAATAAAAAAATATCTCAAGATAGATTGGACACCCAAAAAGGAAAGTGTCTCAAGATAAGTGGGACGAAGGGAGTATGATTTACTCTCTCTCTTTTTTTTTTTTTTTTTCACGCGAACATTATAAAATGTGACTAGGGTATACGGTACACTTAATTACCAATCCATGTGACACAAATTTCATAGTAATATAAGTTATGAAGAGGAGTTTATTGATGGGTTTGAGTCATTTTAAATAATTTGCAAAACTAATCAAAGCTTGTAAAGCATGGGCCTCAACCCGAGTTTTGTAGCTAGCCTTTTGGTTCACAATTCATATTGGGCCGGCCCGTAAGATAGTGGGAGATTCGGAAGAACTAACAGCCCGGCCCCTGGCCCATATTATTCACATAAGTAGGAAAAAAGGAAATAGATGGACTTGGAGATAAATATTCAACCTCACTCTTTACACAGAAGAGTCTTACTACTCATGTCCCCGAAGGAACACAAGATTCTTAAAAGATCTACTCTTATAAATGATTTAAACCTTTTGGGCCCAGTATGTTTATATATACATGAGTATTCTTAAATAGCCAGATTATTCGGTTCAATCAAAGTAAAAATCGGTTTTCCTCGATACGTTCTCTTTGATTGTAAATTTATCATGGAAAAATAAAGGATAAACAAAATTTCACCCTTTAAATTCTTCATTTCTTTTCCCATATTTTCTATTTGATCATTACTCATTCCTCATTTACACTACAAATGAGGGATAATATTATCCCTCCAAAAATGGTGTAATAATATTATCCCTCATTTGTAGTGTAAATGAGGATTGAGTAAGGGTCAAGTAGGAAATGTGGGAAAAGAAAGGAAGGATTTAAAATGTGAAATTTTGTTTATTCTTCTTTTTCTCATGATAAATTTACAACCAAAGAAAACGCAGCCTTACGAAAAAACTAAGAAACGGTTTAACTGAACTTTTTTTCCTTTACTTGACATTTGAAAATGAATGAATGTTCACGTCATTGAGAAAATGCTATCCATATTAATGGTCAGAGATATTTAAAAAATTCAAAATTTGGAATTAATATGTGACATCTCTCTATATAAGGAATGGAGTGATATTTTTGTAAAATCAAAATATTTTTTTATTAATAAATAATTAATGATAAATTACGTACCAATCTGCGTACCCTCTTTGAATTAAGAACGCTGAACGACCATATATTGGCCGCACAGATTATATATGGCATGAAAGACTGGTGCTGAAAATGAGTCGAATTACTCGGATATGGATTCGATAAAAACTCCTTCAATCTATTTAGTAAAGTTGATCGTTATTAACTGCAAGACCCATGTTCGTACGTGTTTGGTGGTACTCTATTAATTTGTTAGAATGTGAATAAGTTTGATAGTCTGTGATTTAACTTAAAAATATAAAATTAACAACATACAACTTATATTTCTATATATTATAGTATTACTTAAAAAAAAATCCTATATTGGAGTATATATTACTAATAGTTGTGTTAAGTCATTGACTAAATTCATTTTCTATAAGAAAATAATGAACTTAATTTAGCAAATGTACTATGAAATGTGAACATAATCATATATTTTAAATGCAAATATAAATTTATAATTGAGTTCTTTAGTCTTAATTACCTCGAATGATTTTATGAGCCTCAATGTATAAATAAATTTGATTTAGTAACAAATAAGTCATATTTGATCGGCTCAACTAGATTATACTCTAGCTAATGTACTAAATGTTAGAACCGGGTACACGATCAAGATATTACAAAAATAATATTTTGAGAAATTACAACTCAAAATAATTGAAATATTACAAAGTAAATAATTTGAGAAATTACAACTCAAATAATTTGATACAACTGAAATACACTGTATAAATAAATTATACGTATAAACAAAGTCGAGTCGAGATGAATCTCTTCCCGCAAGAAGATTATCGCCCCGGTAGTGCTCTTCGGTTAGGCGTATCTTCCCCAAAGGTAAAACGACTTCGTCTCGTTGGATGTAGCACCACAATCCGGCGAGCTCCGGCGAACTAAATAGGATCAAGAACTGAGCACAAGTGTTTGCAGAGAGTGTTGTATGTAAATGGCAGAATGCAGGATTTTGTAGTTATTAAGTAGTTTTTGCATGCTCTCCACAAGCCTATTTATAGACATGTGGTAAGTATGAATTCAATACATTGAATTCCACTCCGACGGCTGGAAGGTTGAAGATGTGGCCGGTGGCAGCAGCCATTGAAGAAACTTAGTTGCAAAATTGAAGACGCCATGCAGAAGTCGAAGCTGGCGTGCTTCTGCTGCTGCTGTGACTGTTGCTGTGGGCTTGGGAATTAATTCAGTTGGGCCAAGAAAATAATTCTGTTGGGCCAAAAATTAAAAGCCCAATGGAGTTGGTCCAAAAAATAGTTTGGGCCCCAAACACCAATTGCCAAGGTCCAAGTCCTTGGCCGCGGCCCGTACCCGACCCGCCCGCCCGTCCGGCGGCGGCGACGACGTCGGCGGCGGCGGCGGCGTCGGCGGCGGCGCGTGTGTGTGCGCGCGAGGCTAGTACTTAGATCAAGCCCACTAGCAAGCCCACAAGTCAATTTATCAACTCCATGTGCTTTGCTATTCTTATACATGAAAAACATCTCTATGTTTTCCAATGTGGGATAGCATTTATTTCCCTCTTCAACATCCAAACTTTGACATACAATATCTCACTCATCGGAAATCGGTTTTGAGACTTCAAGTATATCACGTTGATCTACTCGAGATGTAGATTAACATCCAATCATTATTTTAATTAAATAATAAATATTTAATTAAATAATAATTTCCAGATATGGCATTAAAACCATATTTCCAACACTAAATAATACCAAATGAAAAATAATCGGTCTACTCTTTAATCTTTATGGCCGGCCAGACGTTTGACCGCATAGAGATACAATTTGTTATGTTTTGTTCCAAACAATCATCTTTCAATTGATAAAAGAAAGAATAAATTTGCTTAGCTTCGTCTCGACCAAAAAACTAATTTTCTAATCACTATCACAAAAATTAGTTTTTCATTAATTAATCATAGCCACCAACGTATACATCTATAATAATTGGATTCTTTCCCTCGATCCATTATTATGAAAAATCATATATTTCAATCACAGAGACGACTCGTATAGTTTTGAAAGCGAAGCAAGATTTTGTCTTTATCCAAATAAGCTACCAATTACATGCAAAAATGGGATATACAATAGAAAGCGCTGACTAATCTTTATTTTCCTATTATTTCCCTAAACTAAGTAAAGTATAAAAGCGAAATAAGAAGAGAAGTTCCTTTTGATAATTAGATGAGATCCATGGTTCCACAATTTTTTAAGTTTTTATTGCATCTCACTATTAATTTTACTAGTATTTTATAAACATATTAATATAGAGTGGAACATAATCAATATTTATGAATAAAGATTAATACTTAAAACATATATCTACTCTAATTATGAATTAATCAATACTAATAATTATTTATTATTCTCAAAAAAAATATTTATTAATTAAAATATAAAATTATTCTAAATAATTTATTAAATTGATGAATTCTAATAAATATTACTAAAACTAGTACAAAATTGAAAGTAGAATATGGAGCGAAACACCAAAAAGTGGATAGAGTCTTTCGACCGACGACTTAAAACTTAATTTCCGCTCAATTAATTCAAAATAAAAGTGCACATGACACGTCAGCTTCCACGTCACTCCAAAGGCTTCATTATCCGTTAGTGACCCCCACAACCAACTATCTCCGGTTTCCTGTCTCAACCATGAGAAACTTTTTTCGCCAGATTTTGATTGTTAAATTAGGTAAAACGTCCTTAATTTTCAAAGCTTTTTCCAATCTTTTTCACGTGATTATTGCTATATAGCATCATAGTTTCAAGGCTGATACACCTACCAAAAATGAGCGGCAGCGGCGGCGGCGGCGGAGCACTAAGCAAGTTAGGCATTGCACTCGTGATAATCTTCGCAATCTCAGTTCTGGCAATCTTCACGCAGCTTTTCTATGTGTTTTGGCGCCGCCTTGTATTCCGCCGTCGAACCAGTGCTGCTAGCGGAGGCGGAGACGAAATCTCGCGCTACTCTTCGTCGGAATCCGCTTCCAGCGCACCATCAAAGGAGCTCCTCTATTTCTTCTGCGTAAGACCGCAGCTCCACCTCGATCAAAGCTCGTTGACTGCGAATTCTGGAGGCGGCGAAAGGAACTCGGATCATGAATCGGATGTGGAGGTGATCGACATCGACTTGTTGAAGATTCAAGGAGTGTTTGGACCACCGAGGTTTCTGTTCACCATCAAAGAGGAGGAGAGAGAGGGCACGGAATCGCCGGCGAAGACGACGCCCTTTCCCGCTGAAAATGAGATGAAGGAAGTTGTTGGTGATGAGAAGAGAGGCAGCGTGAGTTTGGAGGAGTGTTTGCGGTCGGCGGTGGAGGTGGAGATTGACGATCGCGATGATACGACGCCGTTTTCGACGCCTTGCGCTTCGCCTCTGTATTTCACTCCATCGGCTTCTCCAGTACATGAGGCGGTCAATGGCCGGTCAACGGGGGTTGCAACCACGTTTGCCGTTTAATTTTATTTTTCTTTATCCTTTTCTTTTGTATGTAATAGTAGCAGTATTTAATTAGTATGATCTTGACAATTTAGCTTCTCAAATTCAGGTGCTATATTTTTCACTTTTTATTATTATTATTATTTTGTTTGAACAAGCTTCTCAACGGTCAGCACCACGCCTGTTCATTTAAATAGGGAAAATTTGTGTCGAGATACTTATGTCAAGATTGAATAGATAAATACTTGTTTAGGCGTCATATATGTGTGGTTTATTTGCTTCGAAATTTTAAATTTCTCATAACAAGAGACAAGATTAACTCTAGGCTTTTGTTTGTTTGTACTGTAGTGATCTAGAGAAACAAGAAGCAACGAGAGTTGTCAACTGGATTGGTTGGCTGACTCGTTCTGTAACATTTTAATTTAACTAAAATGTTAAATTTAAATAATATTTAAAGTGAAAAAGTGTTATATATATTTTAAAAATAATTTATATAAATGAAAACTTTAAATAAAATTATTTGAAGAAATAAGTTTCAGAATTTTAGATGGATACAACAAAACAAACCATGATAATAAAAATCTAATACTATAAACAAACATAAGTCAAGATAAGCTAAAACAAATAGTCTTGACTTTTACAAGAGTACTTAATCAACAAAAGACTCATAATATCACGTTAGATAGAAAGCTAAGATAATTTAGAATTTCAAATTTAAGAAATTTGAAATATAAACACATGAAACATTAGATATGAGATCAACATACAAAGTACATTCAACATGAAACTTTTTACAACATTGTTCAAACCAATATAATGAAATCAATACTAAAATAAAACAACCCTATTTCGTACGATTAAATCTTTGGATAACATTTGTAACAACAATTTGCTTAATGACATATCAAAGATTTAGTGGGGCCCTAGAAACAATCAATTCAATCTCAACATCGACCTAAAACTTACATTGGGCCATACCAATAAATCTTAAATAAAGAACAGCAGCCCATTATAGCAATCGATGAACCCAACCGCAGCTAAAGAAAACAATTTAAAACAAGCCCAACACTTTTCTCTTCTCATTCACAATCACAATCACAATCACAATCACGTCCCTCTCTCTCTCTCTCTCTCTCAATATTGTCTGCATCCTCCCAAAACCAATCCCCATACTTCTCCCAAGGAAATCCCCATTTTCTTCTCACAAAATCAAATCCGTAACTCGCACTCCCCTCCTTTTCTTCTCCAGCGAGAATTCGCCGTTCGACCACCCAATATCGCCGCCGCCTTATCATTTCTTCGTCCCCGCTCTCCGACGGCGGGCGCACGCCGCCGCCGCAGCCATTCGGCTAAAACCACCGCGACCTTTTAAAAAAATACTCCACTTATGGGTTGAGGAAATAGCAAAGAGTGAAGTGAAGTGATGAATCAGCTGGCGAGATGTTGATTGTGAAGTGATGAATATTGGTGAATTGTAATTTTGTGGATCAGAAACAGATTTGAGGATACGTTCAACATTGCTGAAAAAGAACACCAGTGTATGTATATGTTTTTTTTGAGACACTATGTATATGTTTGATGTGTGCTTAATGTGTTGAAAAGTTGCAAGTCTTATGACTTTGAAATTTACAATGCTTGGTTTCAGTGAAAGACTAGAACTTTCGAAAAAATAGTTGAAGAGAAAATAATAAACTTACCGAACAGTTTTTGTTGATGATTTGTTTCTTGTGTAATGATGCTCTAAGAGTGTGAATCAGAAGGTACTTCTGTAGTTTAGATACAGAGTAGGAATTTGAATGGGGAAAATCAAATCTGAACTTTACCAAGGTTTAAGCAGAAAGAAGTTGATAGTTGGATCCCTTTTTTAGCACACTCTGTTATTGTTGGTGCCGTATATGTTGTAGACTCAGAAAATCCATGTTAAATTGTGTTAATATTAGTCTTAATCAATTGATAAAGAGCATATGAAATTTTATTGTCAATAATTTCATTTGGTCATGTTCCTGTAATGATTGAATCCACAAACACATCTGACGAAGATGAGGCGTAATCTGAATTATATGCTCTTTTTGTGTTTTTCTTTTTTTTCATTTAATTAAAATTTAAAACTTTCATGCTGCTTCTGCTGAAAATATATGTTAAATACAATTTTTGCCCCATAAGTGAGAAAATATTGTGATCTTGTGGTATTGTCACTGAATTTCATCGACAAATCAGTTTTTCAAGAACCATTTTGAATTCTTGCATCAAAAGGATTTTTTGAGATATGATTTTAATCCCAAAATAACTACAATTGGTGAAATATTTGCTGTATTGTTGTATCCTTGCACCCATTTGGTACTAACAATCTCTTAGATAAATATTTGTTGAGGCTTCATAGAGGCGTGGCTTATAAATGGAATCCCACTTGCATAAGAGTTCGTCTCCAACCATTCAAAAATGGAGGAAAGTTGCCTATGGCGGGATGCAACCCGGGTTTGATGACAATCATACAGATGAGTCTTTCCTAGAAGACATGATTATGAACGCCAATGTTGTGAAAAGAGATCTGGTTAAGGTGATTCTTGACGCAGTTTCCATCTCACAATATTTGTGTGTTGTTGCTCTTGTTGTCTTGGTCTGGACTTATACACTTAGATCCATCTTTAGCGAACAGTCTCTCTTGTTACTTGACATTGCTCTTCTTGGGTGGGGTTTCCTAGTTGTTCTTTTGACAGCAGAAACGCTATCGTTTGAGCTGCTGCTCAATTATATTCTCAGAACCTCTTTCTTCATAACCGGCCTATACATTTTATCTCCTATCTATCACACTTTGACACGCTCCATAAGTTCGGATTCCATTTGGGCACTCACGGCTGCTCTTGTCATACTCCATTTGTTTCTGCATAACTATTCTGGCTCCACGGTTGAAGCTCCTGGGGCTCTTGAGTTTTCTACCTTCACGAGCAACATTTCTCTTAATGTCTCTATAGTTGCTTCGCTTCTAATTGCTTCCCGTCTTCCTTCAAGGCTTCATGTTTTTGCTATTGTTCTGTTTTCCTTGCAAGTCTTCTTGTTTGCCCCATTTGTTAGTTATTGTATCAAGAAATACTCTTTTCGGTTACACTTGTGTTTCTCGTTGGGTTTGATGGCTCTAACTCTGTTTTTTGTTTATCACTTGCACCAATTGCTCTTTATTTTATTGCTGAGCATATTGATTTTTGTTAATTTGGTCTGCCCCTATTGGCTGATTAGAATTCAAGAGTACAAATTTGAGATAAATGGCCCCTGGGATGAGGCTAAGCTCTGTTTTAACATAACTGAGTGAAACTGTCCCTCTTCATACATGTAGTATGGGCTTAGTGTGTATATGCTTTGGGATTTTTTGGATAAGACTTGATAATATATTGTATTAAAACTTTTGTTTCTTTTAATACATCCATGTTTTGGCTGGATGTATTAAGATCCTCTATTAAATTGTAATTCCTAAATTGTTCTTTAATTCTTTTGTTTCTAACAACAGTTCATTTATTTTGATGCATTATGCTTTCTCTGCAATTGACCAAACCACATTACTAAAAGAAAGCGTCTTCCTCTGACTCATTTCCAAAAGGTAGTTTTTTCATAGTTTCCATGGCGTGCCTTGTTGAATTGCAGAATTTCATCAAAATACTACAAGAAAACTTACTTTTGGGTGATGGGGTTGGAAACATGTTTATTGAAAGATCTTGCTCTTGATGTTAGAGTATATTGAACTAATCGTGAGAACAAATAATCCAATAACTAGTGTAAATGTAGTGAAATAGCGATAAATAGATTCAATAGAATAGTTTTATATTACTAAGTTGTCAATTAATTTTCAATCTGAATTTACTGTAACATGTGAATTACAAATCACTAGACTATAAAATGATTGGATAAAAATCCCTTCTAATCTATTGACAAACTAATAACACAAATTAAGTTACCAGCTTATTCTGAGTCAAATAGACTAACGAGGGTCTACTAATAAACTGCCAACCTTGTTAGGTCTTACAATTCATGAGTATCCCGCTCTCAAGGTGAACTGGACATCAAATGTCGATGTCAAATGCAGTGAGCATTCTCCTTCTACGCAAGCATAACATAGATGTGCAAAATGTGCAAGATTGCTTGGTTAGTTGTTTAGTTTTGATCAAAATCACCATCACTAACGGGACGTTTACTTTACATGATTGATAAAATGTATGATTGAGTATTTTTATCCACAAGGGTGGGATCCTTTTTTTATGGGATAAAAATCAAACAAAACTAACTTAAATGATAAAAATAATCAAAGGTCTTGGGATATTCCAAAGTTTCAATCCAACAAAGTAAATAAGAATTTAGTCATACTATTTTTATCTTTTAAGGCTAATACTTCATATGCATAATTCAAACCTCCTTCTCATCGCAAATGTTCAAATTCTCCGACTCAATTATTCCCTAACCAAATTAAGGCAAATTAGCAGCATCAACCTTTGGTAATTGTTAATTCTCTTTCTCCATCCAAATTATTATTTATTAGTTTGAGATATGAAACTCAGAGTCGGTGGATATTATATGGACGTATTATTTAATTATTAGAAAATATGTACGTCAAACTTAATTATTCTGAAACGCCGACTTCAAGAAGAAGAAATTCAATGCACTTTAGTCATATTTTTTTCGATTCTCAGCCTTACAAAATTTAAATCTAAAATTAATATAGGCATTCTTCATGCATTGTAAAAGCGTGATACATAACGCAATCATTAGATCCAAGAATACACACCAAACACATACTCCATGTGTCTGTGTGAACGTGCAATACATGCATGAGATATTAGAAAATAAAATAAATTATATAAATAAATATGAGATATAAACTAGATTTGAGACAGTTTGCTCGACTGATGAAGTCCCCCAATAAACAACAGATGCAGTGATTACAAATTTTTTCCTCAGTTTAAAAAAATAAAAGTGATTATTATATATTTTCTTTTTGAGTATAATTTTTTTTTAGACCGAGGGAGTATAATTGATTATGTAGTAAAATAGTATAGAATCGTTGCATCAAATCCATTTTTATATAGTAATAAAAATAAAAAGAGGTGATCTTGGGTACACCCGGGTGTACCGTACAACAACAGGGTATATTGTTCAGACTCGACAAATAATTATTACGGGTTTTCTCACATGATCAGAGTATCATATTTCTCAACTTCGACATGGGTCTTCCTATGTTATTCGGGTATTCTTGCAACGGTCTTCTGATTCATCCAACACAAAGCATTTATATTGCTTATCTATGCAAAGTATTCAATATGGGGTATTCTCAGCGCTGGTCTTCTTATGCGACCAAAGAAATGGAAATTATTTATATTTGTCAACATTCAACAAACAAGAAGGAAATCTAACTTGGAACTACAATTCCAAAGTCAAGGGGGAAAATGCTTATCTTTGCTTTCTTACAGTATTAAAACTCTTATGTCTTCATGATTTGCAGGGATTAAGGAAAACAGCACAGCGCTGGCTTTAACAATACTTTGCTGGCTGAACACGAAGAATACCCGGTTCAACCAGACTAGGAGGAGTAGCTGATGAGGACTGAAATATGCACCAGCGCTGTGCTAAACAAGGCTATAGTATTTTCCTTTTATCTTTATTATCAATACTCTTATTTTTATTAATATTTGGTTCAGTTAGACTTGACAGAGAATTATTACAGCAGCGCAGCACGACTCTCGGTTCGATTAAAGAGCGAAGCTCATGTAATAGGGGCTTGGGCCAAATTATTTAGGGCTAGTGGGCTAATGGGCCAAATAGGCTCAAGGCCCTTACTTTCTCCCTTTCCTATAAATCTCATTTTAGCTCTCATTTGAGAAGATAGTCATTTTTCTTAGCCTACAACTTGTAAACTGTAAAATACTCTCTCGATTATAGTGGAAAACCCCCAAAACCCCGTGGACGTAGGTCTTCTCGACCGAACCACGTAAATCCGGTGTCGTTTACTGCTTTTATTTACCGTATTATTTCTCGTTTCACCAGTGTTGTTAATATTATTGAATTTACAATCAGTTTGATGAATTCACAACTGAATCGTTAGTGTTAATTGTGAATTATAGATTTTTAATTAAAGTTCGAATTCACAACTAAGTGTCTTAATTGTGAATTCGGTTTTAAGACTATACTTCATTTGGATATAAATTAGTTGTGAATTAATTTGAGTTTTAAAGTTTGAATTTACAAGTTATTTTTTATTGGTGAACTCGAATTTTAAAGTTAACATTCACAACTCGAATATAAATTAACTGTAATCCGAATTTTAAAGTTATAATTCACAATTAAAATAATTGTGCTTGTGAATTCAAGTTTTAAAATTAGAATTTACGAATAAAAATAATTGTAAATTCGACCTTGAAAAATTGAGCTACAAAATTCATGAATATCTTTGGAGCTCACTATGCGGTCTATCTATGTTTGAAATTTGAACATCTCAATTCAGTGATCATTCATAATTGCTCTCCCAACCCAAAAATAAATAAATAAATAAAAACTATAAAAAAAAAATACACAGATTTAATATTCTCATATACCAAAAGAAAGAATGAAACACGCTCTATTTTGGGCCACCGTTTTGTTAAAAAACTAGGATAGGTTTTACTTCTTCCGAGGAAGTGATATTTTATGTTGAGTTTGCATTGATAAAAAATAAATTCAATAAACTGCAGACTCCTGCATCGATTTTCGTTTTTTTTCATAGTAGCAGCACATCGATCGGCTTGGACGGTTGTAATCTGAACTCTCAACACGTTTTATTATTATTTTTTCAACAGAGAAGTCATCTCCATTAATCATTTGTCGGCGTGTGAATGAAGCAGAGAATACAAGTGTATTGTTTGCTCATCTTTTTTATATGCAAAAGAAATATGCATTTTATGATTTTTATCCATTTATCATATGCCCCGTGGAGTGAATTTATATAAGTATATCTTTCATCGCTATATTCATTAAAAAATTATCTTTAATTTTATATTAATCATAAAAATAATAATTTTTCAATAAACATTATTACAATTTTTCAATTCAACAATTTATTAGTATTAAATTTATGAATTGCGTGCATTTGCAGACTCTCTCTGCTAATTTATAAAAAGACTTAAATATTGTCCTACGACTCTTCATTTCTGACTTCACCGCTCATTCATACACACATCATCATCAACAATATGGTAGTATGTGATATATGTCATACGTGAATATAATAAAATAAGAGGAGATATATGTTATTTTTTCATATTATAGTAGTCTTCATTTTCTTTGCTTTATCTTTAGGGACTAATCTATTAAAAGAATTTAAAATGGCTCACAAACCTGAAATTAATTTCTATCTTTGCTACTTAGTCATGAATATATAATAAATTACTATTTACATGTGAATATAATAAATAAGAGAGAATTATAGTTGGTCATATATAGAAACAAATGACATTGAGCGTATAACAGTAAATTGTGCGAGTATAATATTTTGATCGCACATTAATATATTTAAATAACACTTTATCTCAGAAATATTTACTTAAATAACAAATTAAGCAACCGACATTAATTGATCCTAACGAATTGAAAGGCGAACAGGGAGAAATTATTAAAATGACTTTCGGCTCAATAGACTATATATCGATTTTAATTCTATTTAATTTATTAAACCACTTCATCAATATTTTTTATTTTTATTTTTATTATTTAGGGAAACGCTTCACTAATTTTGTTGAAATCTAATAAAGTCAAAAATATTGATAAATAGGGTTACAAGACAAAACGGTAAAGAAAGGTGGCGTAGCTTGGCGGAATTGAACAATCTACAGTCACATGGGTCTAAACACAAAGTCATAAATACAGCTCACCACATAGGATCACTACAAATTCATTAAAACCTACACTCACACACACACTTAATCACTACACAAACAAATTAAACTAAATCAGCTATTAATATTGATTCCGCCAATTTATATCCGTTGTATGTTATAAAATCAGCACACTTAATTTTTGCGTACAATTTCGCGACTATTAAGACGAGAAAACACTACTCCCTCCGTTTTTCTGAGAGCTGTATTTTTTCCCCCTTGTTCTTCTATATATGTAGCCATCATAATAATAAATAAGGTTATGAAAAGTAAAATTTCCATGTATAATTTTGCCAGGATAGAAAATAGGAATACATTATAATGAGAGAGAGTGAGAGAGAAGCAACTTAATTATAACTTGACCTTCACTAAACGTTTCCAATAAAAAGAAACAATTATTACATGTAGTAATATCTTAAAACTACAGCATAATCATTAACGAAGTGTAATAATACAAGATTGCAAATTTCTGCATTCACCTCCTTCAATCCCATCTCCCGCACCTCACACATTATTTCCAGCAAATTTACAAATCTTAAATTAAGATCAAAATATAAACCAAAAAGCCGGAAAAAGAAAAAAGAAAAAAATCAAACGTTGACGGTACAAGTCTGGGAAAGCTGATACTTAACTGCATTGCCGATGACGATGCCGGTGTTCTTGCTGTTAGAGATGGGGATATAGGCGGCGCAGGCGACGTGGAGGTGGTAGCGGCCGGAGATGAAGGAGCCGACCTTCCAGCGGACGCGGCCGTTGATCTTGATGAGGAGGTTGATGGCGCCGGCGGCCTGGTCCTGGGCGAGGGCGATGCCGTTGTAAGGGGCGACGGGGACGTTGTTGCCGTAGAGGAAAGGGGACCAGACGTTGACGTCCTTGTGGCCCTGGTAGACGGGGGGGATCACCGTGTAGTAGCTGATCTGCTGGCTGCGGTAGGTGGCGTACACGTCCAGCCGGTCGTAGTAGACGCCGATGCGGGGGTTCGGGTTGCGGGAGTTCACGGTGACCTGGACGGTGGTGGAGATGACGTTGGGGGCCGAGATGTTGAGGTTGAAGATGGTGGCGTCTTGGAGGGTGAAGCGCGGCTTCTTTGGCTGGAGGATGGCCCACACCAGCAGGATGATCAGGAGGAATATGAAGATGAAGCTCAGCAGGGCGGCGCCGCACCGCCGCGCCATCTTGCGGCGCCCGCTCTCGTGGTGGTCGCATACTTTCTCCGACATGCTGCTTCTTCAGAATGGGGTCGACTCACTTGCCTTGCCTTGCCTGTCTACTAACTAATATAGGCTTCTACCTCCTAAAGTGTGGAGATAAAAAGGTGGGGGTGGGGTGTCGGCGCTTTTAATTGGTATATGCCTCACAAATAAAGTAATACAGAGATTAAGAGTTCGAGGGGTTTTTAGGACAGTAACTTAGATTGATTTGGAAATTAGGACAATAACTTTCGAACTTGTAAAAATAGGACACTAATTTTTTTTAGAGTAAAATAGGACACTAATTAATAAGTATTGCATCCGCAGGACATTTTTTAGCCAATTATCGGCTGAGAAATGTCCTATTTTTACGACGCTTATTAATTAGTGTCCTATTTTACTCTAAAAAAATAATTAGTGTCATATTTTTACAATTCCGAAAGTTATTGTCCTAATTTTCAAATCAATCTAAGTTAATGTCCTAAAAAATCCCCTGACTCCAGAGATTAATGTAACTAGTTATGTATATACTATAATGTTCATAATTAGTGAAATGCGTATATATGTACAACTTCTACGCTATTATAGTATATATTGCTTTGTCAATTTCACAAGAATCTCTAAAAAGAAAGAAAAAAAATACTAAAAAAAACCTGCACCGCTTGTGATTAAATAATTCAATCTTTTATTCATTTTTTTGTTTCTTGTACTCGTCAGCTTTTGTAGTAATATTAACAATTTAACATGCATTTATGAACCGCAACTAGATGAGAGGCAAGACGTACTATTGGAATAAAGCGTAGGATTTAACTAAGACATCTATCTTGGTTAAGTAGGTTAAGTACGAGATGGTGTCTCAATTTATATAGGTGACTATTTTATAATTATATTGTAAAATTACTACCACAAATTACATTAAATTATATAGGTACATGTGTAGAGTGGAGGTGACATAATAGAGAAGCATCTAAAACTTTAGCGGGGATTCCAGAATATGTGATTTTCGTGGATAAAGAAAAAAGGCATGGAATATACAAAGTTTCTCTTTTCCTTTGCAAAATTAGTTCCCATTTTCCTACATCACAGCATTCTTATGTATGACATTATACAACGATTTGCATTAATTATTCGTATTTAAACTATTAAACAAAAATAAAGAACTCAAATTAACCACGTACAGTCTGTATTTGATTGTAGATTTTGAAATAATATATAAAAATTATTTGAAAAAGTAAACATAACAAGTGAACAAGAATATACTTACTTAATTAGGATAGCCCACATAATATGTGAAAAAGTGGTACAGTAAAAGAAAAGCAAGCTACCTTCACATATGGAGTAGAGGGCGGAAGGGTAATTAATTAAATATTACAGAGCTAAATCTAATTTTGATTTGTTTAAGGCATGCATTTAATGCTTACACTGCTTCCGTAACATTTCAAAAGTAGGTCCTCTGTTTTGAATAGTTTAATTAAGTTTCTTTCAATGTTATACTATTATTTGTGGAAATGCTTAACTTTAATGAAGTAGTATCTTATTGAGCAGTTAGCCATTTAACCCTCTTTAGCGTTGGTTTGGAGATGGTATTATCTGCAATGTTGGAGAGCTATGCGAGTGCGATGACTTATGCAATCCTTAACTTTCTTTATGTATTTTGGGATATTTATCGTGTTATGATTGATTTATGCCCCAATAACAAATATGCACAAATTTATTAGAGCACGATAAACACCTCAATATACATAAAGAAGACTGACGAATACACAAGTTATTTGCTCCACCCATAATTGGGTATTCTTTTAATATTTCTCATCCTCCAAGGGGCGTTTTATTTTGAAATATTAGCCTTGATAGATAGAAATAGTAAAACTAATCTCTTGTTTATTTTGATAAATTGAAATTTTGAGATATCCTAGGATCCTTGATTATTTCTATCACTTAAGTTAGTTTTATTTGATTCTTATCCCAATGAAATGGTAAAATTGAAGAAATATAATCCTACTATTGAAGATAAAAAATACTTAATCATGCAAAATAAAAGTTCCATAAAAATTGGATACTCTTTTTCCTTATTTGTTTTGTTTTAGTGTGAAATTTTCTTGTAAGGTTTAGATAAGGTTCTTCCCATTATGCCTATTTTGAGTGTAAATGTTTAACATATTTTAATATATTATAGTTGTGTTGCTTTGTTCACATGGCCTTTTAATTATGATTTTGTATGAATTTGATACTTCGAGAGTGCTCGAGAAATAATTAAGCCAAGCTATGTTCTCAACTAACACCCAAATTTATTTGACAAAAATATAGGTGTTGAAGCATGTTTAACTATTTAATTAATTAATACTTAACTATATTTCAATTAAATTTTGTTAATTCATAATTAGAATGTACTAATTCTTAATTATACTTCACTAATTTATAATTAAAAACTAGTACGCTCTCCCGTGCGATGCACGGGTTACGATTACACTAAAGCATCAATATAACTAAATTAATAGCCGTCATTTAATATAATAATTTTGGCTCGTAAAAGTCCAAATCGTATATTATTAAATTGTTATATAAATAAATAAATAATTTGTACACATAATTAAATTAATATATATAATATTTTAAATTCTAATTTTAAAATATATAACTAATATTTTATTTACAAATTCATATCAAAATTAATACAAATTTCCTCCTCCTTAATTGCATTAAAAATTATTGTAGTTTAAATAATTATATTTAAAAATCATGTGAACTTTTTTTAAAGGGAAAAAATGAAATATGCTTATGTTTGTCACCAATAAACGAAAATACAATGAAAATAGAGTACGATATTCAACATTATAGATAAATGAGAGCGAACAAAAATTAATTTTAATATTTTAATCAATCATAACTTAATAATCTCAATTTTATTTTTTATAATTTTTATATCAAATTAAAGATCTTTTTACAATCTTTAATTTAACATCCATTTGCATCATTTTTATAATAGAAATTAATGATTTTTTAAAAAGAATTAAAAAAAAGATATAAAATTTGAAGGGAAAGTTTATGAGGAGAGAGAAAAATTGGAGGTAAACAAACTCCTCTTTTATACTCCCTCTGTCCCAATGAAAGCGGTGCGTATTCCTTTTTAAATCGTCCCAACGAAAGTTGTGCATTTTTTTTTGTAATAATTTTACACTACAAACAATGTGGCCCCACACACCTTTACACATTTTTACACTACAATCTTATTCTCCTTAAATTCCGTGGCGAAAAGAAGAGCACCGCTTTCGTTGGGACGGAGGGAGTATTATATATAGATTATTATTTCAATAATGGTGTTATTGATGAGTCGTAAGTTTATATGTGCCAAGTAATTTGAATAAATATGACAATATTTATCTTTATATGCATTTAAATTTTAATTTGTGTTGCTTTACAAACAATTTTTTTTATATTTTTTTTATCAATCGATTAGTGGAAAAACAGGGGTTGAACATGATAATAATTGTCATTCATTTTTAAATAATATACATGATCTTTTTAAATTTAAATAGACGTGCTATTATAAAATTAAGCAGTTCAATTTATTTTTTTATTTTTAAATAGTATCAATACTGATTCTCCAATTAATAATTTTTCAATGAGCCATTTTGATGTTTAATATATAGTAAATGAAATCTAATATAATATTTAATTAAAAATAGTAGTAGTAGATATGTTAATACAAATAAATATAAAAAACAATAAAACATAATTAAAGATTTAATAAATTTAAACCATTTCTGAAATATAATTTTTAAGATGATATAATTTATTATTCAGCTATAAATTTATATTAAATTAATTTAAATTCTACTCTAAAAACAATACTTTTAAATTGAAGAGCTTTGAAATGAGCTAATATGATTTAAAAAAATACTAACGTGACTTCAATATTCAAAAAAAGAGTGGAGAGTGGAGAGAGGAAATAGGAGAGAGGAGAGATGAATAAATTAATTTTATGATTTCAAACTATTATAACTTTTTTATGTCAATTTTTTTAAATATAATTTTTATATCAAATTAAAGATATTGTCACGATCTTTAATTTAACATCCATATTGAATATTTTTCACGAATCAAATTTGATGATTTCTAGAAAATAATCAAAAGAAAAAAGAGAAGTGAGATAAAATTTGGTAAAAATCATATACTAATAAAGATGGTGAGAGAAACGTGTGAGATGAGGGAGTTAGGAGAGAGAAAGTGTGATAAAATGAGTGATAGAAGGAGAGAGAAAATATGGCGGTAAAAAGTTACCGTTAAAAACTGGTGTTTCATATATATATAGATTACTTAAATCGAAATCTGGCCGCATGGTGCGAGCGTCCGCGTGGAAGATGGTCTTAACAATATCTCAGATTCTCAATTCATTCTGCTTTTTTTTAATTTTCTTCTCTTCTACTTATATGGGCATAGCAAAATAACAAATTACATTAGTGCTTTAGAGCATCCGCAGTGGGGTTCCTTGATAGCCTACTTGATAGTGGTTGTGTTATTGAGTAGGTAGTGCTGCATTGGGGTTCCTTGATAGCCTACTTGATTTTTTTAGTTTTTAAAGAGGAGAGAGAAATTTTTAAAGAGAAGAAGAGAATTAAAAAAAAAAGAAAAAAAAAAAAAAAGAAAATCACTCGAGCATACTCGAAAACTCGAGTAGCACTCGAGTAGCTCCTCCCTGCAACGCCTACTCAAGTGCAATACTCGAGTTCGAGTAGGGCATCGAGGATGCCGTTGCCAATGCTCTTAGAAAGCTTTGTCAATTTATCAAAGAATAATTATTAAAGGATGAACTCAAGCTTTGATGCTATGATTGGAAAGAAGAATACATCAACTTATTATTATTTCTTTATTTGTCCTGTTCTTAAGTTTATTACCAAGCATTGCAGCATTATTACTAATCTATTAAGATATCTTGATATATATATGCTAACAAATAATTTTCATCAAAGGAACGGAAAAACAATGTGTTGAGTTGGGTATGAATCTCAACGACAAAAATTACTCAATTTGTCTAATTTATAATGACACATTTATCTTTTTAGTTTGTTTAATTTATAATGATACTTTTTAAAAATAGTATGTGGTCCATATACTTACTCTACATATATTAAATAAGTGGACCAATTCCTATTCATTTTAAATTTTTAAACACCTTATTCTTAATCTTTATGTCCATTTTATTGTGTCACTACCATTGGCGCATGAAGAAAATATAAGAGTTGAATTGTATTGAATGTACAGAGAGAATGTGAGTGTGAAGTAAAGGTGAATGAATGAATCGTCCTAATTTGTACACAAGAACCTTATTTATTTAGATAACAAGCTAAACATAACACCAATGAGCTCATTATTAGTGCGATTTGGCTCAAGTCTGGTTAAAAAAAATCAACTAAAAAATACCTTATAGATAAAAGGAATACTATATACTAAGTGATTATATGGATATAATTTGCACTATATGTATTTTCTATCTCTCAGTTCCGGTGGTTTTTCTCACATACCTACTACTACTAGTGGTGAGATTTGATATGTGCATTCAGCTATGCTAAAAGAGTGCTTAGCCGAGCTTATAAGCTCTTTAAAATAGCTTATAAATTGTTTAAGAGTTTATAAACTTCTTCAAAGTGTTTAGTAAAATAAATTTTTAAAGAGTTTATAAGCTATAAAAATAAGCTTTAAGAACTTAGAATTAAGCTCCCCAAAAAATAAATTCATATACCCCAACTTATTTTCTCATTATCTCATAGGCAACACTCATTTTACAAAAATTAAAATAACTCAACTAGTACATCACATATTGTTATAATTTCATCCATCTTTAATTTTCTCTCTTTAACAAAGATTCTTCTTCTTTAACTTAAAATTCTATATCTTTAATTTATAAACTTATTATCCAAATATTTGAACAACTTATAAATTTTTAAAAAATTATTTAATTATTAATTTGGAACACAAATGGGTCAAATAAACTTTTAGGCTTTTAAGCCTTTTGTTTTATAATTAAGTCTCACTATTGAACTGGGCCCAAAAAGAATAGGTAGAATGGTCCACGAATGATACTACGCCCATATTTTAGTGTGGTCGAGTGATGTAGTGTTGGAAATTCGAGATTTTACTTTTGCAAAATACTATAATCGAACTTTCCTCATAGGACTTGTTATAGTGCATTTTTCTATTTAAATTAGTGGGCTTGTTAATTTTATTCCGTCTAATAGTTGCTACAGATGTCATTCTAACAAAATCATGTATCGCCATTTATATATTTTACATCTCCTATAGTAGAAAATATTTATATCAAATCTATCTCCTAGTGTTGCTTGTTATAGTTTGAGTGATTGAATTTGTAATCCATCTTTGTGCCTTAAATTATTGTAGTTTGGCTCTTTTTATCCGTATGTAACTCTCAATCTCGTTTTTGAGTTGCACTCCTCGTGCGTGAATAAAATTTTCATTTATCAAATAAAATATTTATATCAGATAAACTTAAACATGTTTGCTCAGCTAACAAACTAAAAAGAAGAAACAAATTTTATATTCCGAATACATAGATCAATTTAATCTTACCAGAAATCAATTTAATTTAAAGTTAACACAAACTCACCTATTCCCTAAATTAAGAGCTCAAGTCTTGGGTGAACGCATGCACGGTCTTTAAAATTATTTATTTATTTGTTAATTTATAAGAAAGAAAACTCAATTTTCTTTTCTTTTCTTTTATGTTATGTTTGTTAGGAAAGATAAATGATATGAGTAATATGACAAGGAAGAAAGAAGAAAAAAGAGGATATGGCATATTTGGGACAACAAAATTAAACAGGGACAAGGATATCCCACTATGGGGATGAAGGAGATCCCCAAAATACCCTCGAACTTTTTCTACTGGCAATTAAATCTATTCTATTCTCTTGTCTTAATCTTGCTTTTTACCTGCAAAAAGACCCTACACTAAATCATCTTTGGAGTTTGAGAAACCTTAACCTATTCCACTTCCACTATTCTCACTTTCATAAATTATCTATATTTATATATGCACAGTTCTGGTATAGAATTATTTACGGATTACTACACACAAATGAGATCAATGTATATTATTATAATAGGAGCGAACACGTCCACGCCCATTTTCTTTTGTTTTATTTTCAATTGAGGCTCTAAACATATAGTACTAGATTCTCCAATTTTCCTACATACTTAGTTCAAGGAATATAATAATAAGCCTTCATTTTTCTGTCTATAAAGGATGCTTTTGCACATAAATTACACATGTGGAGTTCTAGATCAATAAAATCTCCCGAATCAAAGGGACGAATATTGTTTGAACCAGATTTCGAATTTTCCAAATTCACATAAATAAAAATAAAACAAAAATTACTATCCAATTAATTTGCCAAACCGATGAGACAGTGTCCTAAATTTTGAAGATCTCAAATACAAATATATAGGGTCGCATTGAATGGAGATTACTAAATATTCAATCTCAGCCGTTGATCTTATCTAATCTAACGGTTGTCATTTATTCACGCCATGTTTGTCGAAATTCTTTTGTTAAACATATACAGGGTCGAATCCCACAACCCCCAAAAAATCAGCATTTATTCACGTCATGTTCAACGGATTTGATGAACATTCAACAGAATTACTGATATGTTCAACGGATTTGATGAACGTTCATCAAATCATTGAACATGGCGTGAATAAATGCTGATTATTTAAAGGTTGTGGGATTTGACCCTGTATATGTTCAACAAAAAAATTTCGTTGAACATGACGTGAATAAATGGTGACCGTTATATTAGATATATAAGATCAATGACTGAAATTTAGTCTCTATTCTTTAAATATTTAGTGGTCTCCATTGAACTCTCCCCTATATATAACATTAAAGGTCTCTATAATATTCTTTTAAGCATTTAAATAAAAAATACTTTAAAATAATATCAGCAATGTTATGTTATGTTATGTTATGTTATGTTTTCTAAGATGCTCGAAAATGATGAGCAACTTATTAGTCTGTATATATAAGGAGAAGATCAAATGAGAATGAATTATGATTGCATAAGTCAATATATATGTTGCATAAAATGCTTGTAATTTGCATAAGCCGCTTGTAATGACTGTATAACGAATTCAATTAATTAGATAAAATTTTCGCTCCCTCCATGATTCGAATCCAAGTAAAATTTTTATGCAGTATTATACTACAGCTTATGCAACATTATATACTGTCTTATGCAATTATTTTCATTTCTCACTAAAAATAACATTCTTAATATAACTCATCCCTATATATATATGAGTGCACTTTGGTGAGATTGCTATTTTTCGTGAGATCATGAGTACAATGAATATGACAGTATATAGTGTTGAATAAGTCAGTATATACTGATGAATAACGATATTAAAAAAATTGATAAATTTTCGCTCACTCTAGGATACGAACCCTGGTAAAAAAATTCGCCATCTACGTAAATATCAGTATAAGATACATGAAACCAACACTAACAAATCAATCTAAAATCTCCTCACGTATAGGGGATCTCATTGGAACGTTCCCCTACATATATATAGCGGGTTAGGTTCTATGGAATTTTTTTTTTTGCAAAATTTAGAAACATTGAACAAATCAATAATTTTGATGAACCTACCAATAATTTTATTGTTAGAAAAGAGAAACAATCTCAACCATTACAATAGCTCAATCAAACAGTTAATAATTAAGAATAAATTCAGTGTCCAAATTTTAATGAACATTTCAATAATTGCGATGAACATGTCAATAATTTTAATGAACGGACGTATTTATTGAAAATTTCGCACTCTAAAATTCGAACTTCAAACCAAAATACTTGTTTAATAAAATTATTGGTATGTTTATCGAAATTATTGATTTGTTCAATATTTCTAAATTTCATAAAAAAAATTAATTTCTCCATAAAACCTAATCCTATTGCTATATATTGGACCAAATTTAAAACTTTATTTCTTGTAATAAATAGCAAATCCGGCAAATACGAGGGGTTGTTAGTTGTTACGAATTGAATATTCGAAAGGGACGAAATACGAAAAAGTGGAAAGGAATAAAGCATGAGATGATAACTTGTGATAAAAAACTGCGGAAATTCTTGCAAACATCCAAATAGAAAAGGAGATAAAAGTAGTAATGAGAGGAAAAACGCATAACAAAATTACAAAAGAAGGGATCTATCATCTATCTACTCAGATTAAAAGGCAGGAATCCCAATTATGTGACTTTGCGTCCAAATGCAGATAATTTTATTTCTTAGGATAAAAAACATAATCTCATAATCACATTTATTATGTACACCTTCCATTGTTTTCATGTGCTGTTACGCTCTCTAGAACTTGAAATATGAATATAGCGTTAATTAAATTAAAAAGAAAAAGAAAAAGAAAAAGAAAAAGAAAAAGAAAAAGAAAAAGAAAGGAAAGAAACATGTAATTATCCCTAAAAAAATAGTGATGAAATTATTACGTGATGATTTATGGACAGTACTGTCAGGTTAGTCATCGGTGGAGAAATAGATAGATGATATTTTCATAAAATTTATACCAATATACCACTTCTTTTTTATTTGTGGGGTGGCCGATGCCATTTTAAGCATCTTTCACCATTTTTTTTTACTTCCAATTTTTAGTTAATTTTTACACAATCCTTTCGTTGGCGAAACAACAGTCTGCTGATAGCTCAACATATTATAGGGTAGCAAAACAATCACATTTGTAATTTTTCTATTTTACTTTATTTTGATATTATTAATTTTATAATTTTAAAGGAAATTTGTTTTTGTCTAGCCCATTTCCACATTGATTGTAGCTTTTCGAAAGCAGTGATCCTAAACAGCCACATTGTGGCCACCTACCATTTACCTAAATAGAAAATAATTTAATTTATTTAAATTATTTTTAAAAATAAAAATAAGATTTAATTATTTTATTATATTCTGTACATTTTAGTTATTTTTTTACAATTTTTTGATAACTTTTTTATTTTTATTAAAAAATAAATTAAAAATAAAAATGCAAAATAAAAATAAAAATAGTACAATGCAGAGAATATAATAAAATAACTAAATCCTATTTTTATTTAAAAAAATAAATTAAATATATCAAGATTTTTCTTATTATATTAGTGTGTGAGTGGCCACAATGTGGCTGCAAAGATTTATTATTTCGAAAACCCTCGACTATTTTTGAATTGAGGAATTAAATTAATACCCATATACCAAGAGCTATCACTTCATCTTTCTTATTCTTGAATGTTACAAACGCTATTTTATGATTAAAACAAGACACTGAAATAGTAAAATCTCACAGTAGGTCCTAAGTAGAGCAGCAAATAACACCCAAGTCGAAATCCATTTTATATGAATAAAGTTAAGGAGTTAAATCCTTCTCTCATATCAATTCTCTTCCAATTTACTTAAATTTTTCAAAGGAAAACAAAAATTGAGTATCCTCTCACACATCAACGAAACATTTATTTAGTAACAATGGCTACTACGTCTAGGCCCAAGCACACTCTCGATGAGAAGATCACTATCTCACCCAATAACCACAACGAGCTGGGCATCACCTTCTATGTCCAAAGCGGTCGCGGTTATTGCACAAGAACGTTGTTTTTCCAAAGCACATCCGGATAGAAGCTGCGAGCTTTCCCTCGCCATTATAAGGAAACAGGCAGTAGAAGCACAAAACTGCAAAAAGGAGCCTCCAATCTTCATTTGGTTGCCAGCAGACCAGTCTTGGAACATTCTGATAAATAAGCAATCAATCAAAAATAAAGTGGTTATGTGTTAGGTGCATATAACCTTTGCAGAAATAAGGCTATTTCTATATATCAGCTTTCCCTCAGTAAATCTCCTACAAAACCTGACCAGCAGCATACTGAGATGATGAAGATCATCATTACACAGCAACCTTCTTCAAATATGGATGTTCACTCTCAATCTATCAAACTTTGCTTCTTTCGGAGCAACCTTTTATTGGCCATGCAGAATCAATTGAACGAGTCTAAACACAACGTAGCCCAACATTTTCAGATGAGATTACACTTGTGCAAATCCATTCATTTAGAGGCGTGCAAGAAAATCAGAATACAGCAAGATGGATAACTCGGCCACATGATTCAAGACACGCCAACGAATAAGATAAAGCCATATATAGAATGTTATATTTTTTTTACTTCTTTTTATACAAAGAAAAAAAATGTCACCTTATGCGGTTTCCTGAGCATTACGTTGTTGCCATGACCCATGCGAACGTTTACATGCCAACTGTTGATATTATAACGAACAAAAGACAATAACGATTCAAAAAAAAATCAGAAAGCAAATTTCTTTATTCTGAAGTTCACAATGACCTCCTCATGTGCAGCATGTGATATGGGGAATTAGCATGCATGCAGACCATGATTTACCTCTTTTATGAAGCAATACTAGCAAAGAGATTGACATTTCATACCTGCAATAACACAATTAGCAGTAAACCCAGTTTGTACAAAGATATCCTAACTATTAGAATCTAACAACAAATGAGGAACGATCATAAATAATAGAAATCCACTCGTGAAATCATACCACTGTAAAATGAAATGGCTTTAGAGGGTTGAAGTTTTTTTTACGAAGTTGAGAAGCTGGAAAACCGTCCTCCTTCCTGGTCATTGTAGATAGATACAATGCTGGAAAATTTGCAACTACTCACAGCCTTCCATTAAACGGAATTGTTAATCAATAACTAGGAGTCACTTATCCTAGTTAGAACATTTAAGTGTCCTGCAATCCGTACAAAACTTTTTGAAATTAAGATAAACACATAATATTGTTCTAAAAAGAGATAAAATGCATATTAATTTAGATAGGGCCAGGGATCACTCAAGTTTCTTGGAACTCTCCAGTCGTATCTAAAATACAGGTTGCAACTCCTCTCACCAACTGATAATTATAATTATTACTTCACAAACAGCCCTCTATAGCCTTTTAAAACAAAATGTTGGCAAGAATATAACATGGACAGTCAAATTTGCGTTCATCATCTACGAGTTAGAATATTTGTCACTTGAAGTTTCAACTGACATAATAAACCAGGAGTCAACCACTCGCAATCCATGTTTCAAAGTATATAGGCTTTGAAGTTTTTCCCTTTACTTTTATGGTTTTTTAAGGACATTTATTTCAATTTTCAACATCCATGTTTGTCAACAAATAACAAAAAAAATTGCCAAGTGCATATATTGCTGTGAGCAAACAAATAATATAAACCTACAAAAGTCAACAAGTAGTGTTATGATATTTGCTGAGCAAGTAAGACAACCATGAACCTTATCAAGTGAACCATTCACCCCTCTGGAAAAGAATATGAATCTAAATTCAAGAAAGTAATTGAAAAACAAATAAAAACTTAGAACAAATGAAGAAGGCAACAAGTAAAACGTAAAGCTTTCATCAGCTAGGTCATCATCAAATGGAAAACTAAAGTTTCTAAAATCAATTCTGGTGGTGGTTATCTGCATGTAACCCCAAAACACACACGCACACACCTGGAGACATGAAAAGGAGCATGCAAACAGATAAAGAGAGTGAAACTCACCTTATTGCATAATATAGTAATAACAATTTTATATCACTTGTATTTTGGAACCAAGATGTTTCATGATCACGTCCATTTCCAGGACTTCTCTCCAGCAGAAGATGCCCCTGTATTTGATTATTACTAAAGAAGAAAAGCATCATGAATTTATAAAACTTGTATAACAAAGATAATATTTAGGTTTTGGAGGAAGCACATTCTCATGCAAACAATAGTAAACTTTGAGAACCTAATTCATCTTTTCTTTTATTTACAGCAAAAACTTAAATTATTTCCAAACATTCCACACAGAAAGTCGTTAAACCACAGAGAAAGAAAGAGATCACGCAATCAAATCTGAACCTTTGCTTTGATTAATTAAGGAAACAATATATTAACATTTGAGTATATTGTAATATATAGTTGACTATCATGTGTTTAAAATCCTACATGCTTCATTGACAAATAGACTCATGGTAACAGAAAGGAGTATGCTGCCGTAACAGATCAGATAATATGGCAAGCTCCGACAAGACATGAGGTTTTATCTTTGCCAATAACTAACCTACTATGAATCTACAGGTTTCAGGGGAAAAACTTATGAAATATAAAAGATTCCCTCGTTAGCCTCTATAAAAGCACATTTTAGAAAATTAAAACCAACCTGAAAAAACATGATGTTGTGCATGGATGCTGAATGTATAAAGTTCTCATGAAAGAAAAATTTCTCGTGCATGCAAATAGTGATTGCTCGTATCATTTCGAATGGAACACATGGAACATATCTGTATGATAAAATGATGATAACACAACCTACCATGTGTTACATTTATTTGCTAAACTTGACAAACATTAATATGACCAGAATTATGCAACACGTGTTTCAATTTATTAGATGTAAAACCAAAATCCGGAGATTGAGGTAAAGGAAGTTAGTAACGTCACGACAAAGATCAATTAGTTCAACAATAATCCAATGACAATAATAACGGCACTGCCCAAGGTTTGAGCAGCTTCTCAAGAGGCGACAAAATCTTCAGATAAGCAATTTTAGGTGTAAAAGGAATGGGTTCAATACCGGAGAGTCAAACCATAACAGTTTTATAGCTAACTGTTTTCCATTTTATAAGGAAGTTCTATAATTACTATGCCACGGAACAAGAACAAAATCTGCAACCAGTTATGGAATGACAATTGTTTACATGAATATTTCAATGAATTTTCGACCATAAGAGAAATGCTAAAACTGATTTCAACTATGATTAACAGTAAACTAGAACAGCGAAATCAGGGCATTAGAACAGACCTAAAAAGGGAACCACACGTTTCAGATTGTTGTATGGTAAATCAAGCACAGATTAGTGATGCACATCAGGATAAAAATTCATCGTTGGAAAAATTATAATCATAGGATTCATATATTCATCACAAAGAATAAAATTGGTAAGTTCAAAACTTTCATGAAGAATTTTCATCTTTCAGTGAAAAGAAAAGCATATAAATCAGAATTGCGCGCTTGTTGCACACAAAGTTTATGTTTGTGCACATATATTGCACAACAACAATAAATACGTTTTATTTGACAATTTTAGCGTAGTTAACTTATATCCTTTCTATACATACAACATCACGCTTATCTCCAATTCTTGCAATGATTCAATATCCAGATGAGAGGTTGAAGGTAGTTTTTGCCTTTCACTAAAAGAAATAAACATTGGTAAAATAAACGCTACAGATATTCCTTGTAAAGAAAATGATAGAATGGTAGATGAAATATAGGCAACATATAGAAATCGAACACTTAAGGGTACAAACTGAGCAGACAACGACAAAGCAACACTCAAGCATCCTCCATTGTTAGGGATTCCATCTCATGTAAGTTCACATTTTCAGCAAAAAGCTCCCGTGTATCTCATTTAGAAATGGAAACAGAGAATCATCTCAATTGCACAAAGATGAGCATCAACAGGCACATACAACACATCGAATAATCACAAGTAAATCGGGTGCATTAAACTGTAGAAGCTTCATAAAATCAAGAATAGAGGGATCAAATTAAAGTCAGTGACACCGGCGGTAAGAATGGTTAATTTAGGTCATTTTATTGGTCTACTGTTTGCTCCAAATGCATCTCACGAAGATGCATTACATTACATTTCATTTTATTTGGAGTAAACATAAACCTCGCATTCTTGATAGGGATTCAAGAAAATGCCAGGCCTGTTACTCGAAGTAAAACCAAAACTCACACCACCACAGTAAGCCCTCATGAAACGGGACTTGGTTTTCCATTTCCCGTTCCTATACTTTACCACCGATGAAATCTTCATCATAAGCCCCAAACTCCCGCGATCCAAATCCTCCTTCATCGCGCTAACCACGCCGCTCGTGAGATTGACGGCAGAGAAGCTGAGGTTAGTTTGGAGCGTGATCTGGCTGCGCTTAGGCTGCACGATCCGTGGGTGGTGGACCTGCGAGAGCGTCACCTGCTGAGACGCGTAGAGCAGGGAGATCTCCATGCGATCGTAGGAGGCTGTGAGGTGGCGGTTGGGGTTGGTGAGGACGAGGGTAATGTTGCAGTCGGCCGAGGCGGCGGTGGAAGTGACGGCGATGGGCGACAGGATGGCGGAGGCGATGCTGAGCTGAGGGAAAGTAGGGTGGAAAACCATCCACATCAGCGCCAGGAAGCTGGCGATGAACAGGAAGGCGAGGATGCACCACTTCAAGATGGTGCAGAAGAAGAGCAGCTCGCGGCGGACGAACTGCAGCCCCTGCTCGGGATCGGGCTGGGGCTGAGGATTAGGCTCGGGCTCTCGGTACAACTGGTGCAGATAAACTGCTGAGAGCGGCGCCCTGTCTGTGGCGGCAGGGGCGGCAGCGGCGGGGGCGGAGGGAGAAGCCATTGCAAAAATTGAGGGTTTGTGAGGGTTTGCGTGAGGGTTTGTGTGAGCGTTGGTGGTGGTGAGCCGTGAGCGGAGGGCGTTATAAAGAGGGGAAGGGCTAACACGTGTGGAAAAAGGAGGCCGAGCTTCGGCGAGAAGGCGGAGAAAGGGCTTTCTCTTTTTTGTAGTATTTCCAGTTTTCGGGGGTGGCTGAGTCGACTCGGGGTTCCATTCATGACGTCGGGTGAGTTGGCTGGAATTCGAAATCTGGATTCTGTGAGTGAAGCGGAAAGGGGAGACGGGAAGGCGGTTTTTTAAGGTGCTGTTTGGTGCAGGTGTTTTTTGAATTATTTATCACCGTTGGCAAGTAGCGCTTAACTGCCGCGCTTTCTCTTTTCCTCTTTTTTCTCTTTTTATTTTATTTTGGAATTACCACTTATATCACATATTCCTTCTAATCTTTACCCTACTTTTTTTTTGGGGAACTAGGAAATGAGATTTGGAAGTTCGAATAAGATTATACTGGTATATTTGTTTTAGGTATAAAAATACGATGGGATTAGATATGAATGGGAAATGTATTCATTAATCTAGAAAATATTAATCCGACCTAATTCGATTAAACACTGTATATTTTATTTTGACTATTTATTTTTATACATAGATGAAACAAACTGTATCGATTTATGATAATGTCACAAAGTTGGAAAGCATGGCGCTCTTATATTCTTGACTCTTTCGTTCATTAAGAGTAATAGAGTTTTCTATTTATAAACAGTAAATTTATGAAATCTGAAAAGATGTTTTGTATATAAACCATGTATATGAAAAGGTGATAATGCATGAGAGCCTTGAGCTGAGTCTTACGTTCATTAAAAGTAATGATTTTTCTATTTATAAATATTAAATTTATGAAATCTGAAAAAATGTTTCGTATATGAGCCATGCATATGAAAAGGAGATAGTGCATGAGAGCTTGAGCTGAGTCTTACGTTCATTAAAAAAGTAATAGATTTTTCTATTTATAAACAATAAATTTATGAAATCTGAAAAGATGTTTTGCATATGAAAAAGGTGATAGTGCATGAGAGCTTGAGCTAAGTCTTACGTTCATTAAAAAAATAACAGATTTTTCTGCTATTTATAAACAATAAATTTATGAAATCTGAAAAGATGTTTCGTACATGAAACATGCATATGAAAAGATGATAGTGCATGAGAGCTTGAACTGAGTTTACGTTCATTAAAAATAACAGATTTTTCTATTTATAAACAGTAAATAAATTTATGAAATCTGAAAAGATGTTTCGTATATGAACCATGCATATGAAAAGGTGATAATGCATGAGAGCTTGAGCTGAGTCTTACATTCAGTAAAAATAACAGATCTTTCTATTTATAAACAATAAATTTATAAAATCTAGAAAGATGTTTTTTGTATATGAACCATGCATATGAAAATTTAAAAGGTGATAGATATGAGAGCTTGAATTGAGTCTTACGTTCATTAAAAGTAACAAATTTTTCTATTTATAAACAGTAAATTTATAAAATCTGAAAAGATGTTTCGTATATGAATCATGCATATGAAAAGGTGATAGTGCATGAGAGACCGAGCAAGATAAATTGCTGGAAATTAAGGCTTTGTCCCCAAACAAATTAGCTCACAATTATTACAATAATCCACACAAGGAGCTGGTTTAGACAAGGCAACCTTATTAGGATTTCAAAGACCTGCTTTTTTTTTTATTCGGCTTTATATATATTCATAAATGCTTGCAAGACTGTTTTGACCTGTAATATTGTCTATTTTTCATTACGTGATGCTTTTTTCTTGTATAGTAACTTACAAAGAAAATAGAATAAAATGACGAATTAATAAGTCAACAATCAATATGATCCAATTAAATGTGTACAGTCAATCTACCTACTATTTTCTCCTCTTGTCACATAATTACGTTCTAGCAATATATTCATTTAGGAACAAACATATAAATTATTATAAGGAGATACATAATATCATTTGTACAGAAAAAGTAACAATAAACTTTACAGAAAAAATACAAGTGAATTTGTAGCCAAATATGATATATCTATCGCTTGGGTTCGTTCCACGTCTTTCCTTCGAAGAACTCAGCCAGCATTCTTTCTAGATCTTCAGGTGTATATCTGATGTACTTTGATGGATTCTTTCCACCCTCAATCATAGGCCTAAGCAACAAATAAGATTTGAGTGAGACAGAGATCTTAAGCAAAAGCTCTTGTTTGATGCCCACTTATTATTATGTGACGGGTCAAGATCCGGATTCAAACTCATATCCAATGGCATATTTGTAATTAAATATATATTTGGATCTGAATCTTGACCTAGCTCACACAAGTTTTAGGGAAGCAGAAGAGGTTACTACGTACCCGAAACGTCTCACGAAAGACCTATAGGCAGGCAGTAGGACCTCAGCAACGGCGAGCCTCAACGACTCCCGGAGTTCGCTGTCGGGAACTGTCCATTGAGATTGCCTCTGATGGATCTCTTCAAATAGGGTGTTGAAGGTCTTGTACCTGTCTTTCACCATCGCCCTTGAAACACCGGCCGTGCTGTTGCTATCTACCGCGGAATTCGCCCCCTGGATCGTCAGGCATTGCAAAATCTGCCATATTTCACCAACATAAATATTGATCAACAAGATCACAATCCCTCAACAAAATCATTTTGTCAATGTGAAGCATTTTTGTGAACCTTGGACCATGCGATTCTCTTGTACTGATTAGCATGCTGCTGGACGACCCTTCGGTGTATCTGCACCCAGTCATCGCCTAATAAATCCTTTGCCTCTGACCTAGAAATAACAATCAAGATTCAGAATCAAGATTTTTTATTTTTTTTCCCACTAGTATCAAGCCAATTAATGACATTCATTGTTATAACCGTTGCCCACCTGCGTACAGATCTTACAATATAGTGTATATTGTTCATCAGAAATAGTTGAGTCAAAGCAGGATCTTTGTATTGCTTTGATTTTCCTTCGAGATTAGTCTGAAGAGCCTGCATAATCTTGGTCGTTATAAACGCCAACTGCTGTTCTGAATCGCCTTCGCCAAACTCTTTGAAGAGTTGCTGTAGAGTTGAATGATAGCTGAAAGTATCAACATGAAATAAGAGTATTCTGTAACTTGCTGTCATCAAAGGCTTGACGCAGCGAACTGACATACGTTTACATGAATAAAAATTCAAATCAGCCAAGAAAAAAAAAAAAAAACCTTAAAACTGTAGATTCTTATGTGGAATGAAAGAAGGCATCAGTAAAGACAATATTTAGGAGTTTCCGTAATCCAAATTTAATCTTCTTAATAAATGTGAGCGAAAACACAAGCGCACACGTTTACTTACTCGAATAGAAACTTCACATAGTTGATCACATAGCTGGTTAAAGGATGGACTGTTCCATCAAGAACAGCAGTTTTTGTGCAATCTTTCTCAACGGCTTCCTCGAATTCAGCAAACGTCTCCTTAGCAGTCTTAGCAAGTTTTTTTGTCAGTACTGTGAAAGCTTCCCTCATTTCAGTACTATATTTACTTCCAAATATGACATCCATCTGTAAACAGCAGTATTAAGCTAGATTCAAAGATGGCTACAAAGGATAATATAACAATGGAGAGGCATAATTTCCATCATGATTATCAAATTAACACTTGAATTCAAAACTTGTTCCATGTATACACAAAGGTACTTCGCCAATATATCTCATGGTCAATTTCTATGCAGATAGCACCATTCGTATAGACAAAACAAAAATAAGAATCATATTGAACGGGAAACTGAAAAATATTATCAACAGTTTCTGTACATTATATCTTTGAGAAGACCATATACAAAAAATATACTCCCTCTGTCCCATAATAATAGTCCACTATTCCTTTTATTTCTCCATTCCAAGGTTTTAGTCCACTTTTATTACTGGATTTGCATTAATATCAAATGGCAAAGTGTAATATCCCTTAATTTATTCAAATGTTAAAGTAACAGTTACCTAGAGCCAAAGAAAGTGATTTAATCTATATCAAGATCAGTTTGAGAATGGAACCTATTCTTGTGCGACATGCGACAAGGACATGATTAGTGCTCATTAATGTTGAGGTAAAAAAGAGTAATAGAAATTATCAAAAAAAAAAAAGAGCAATAGAAGGATTATAAACTAAACTAAGAAATTCATTCGAGTTACTAATCTCATAGTCAACCAAGGTGAAATCACTTCACAGTTATTGCAAGTTTTTCATTTAATCATACCTCGGGCTGAAGTTCTCGCATTATCTCATACATGTCCAGGAGGACAAATAGCTTTTCCGGGGATTTCTTACTCTTAGCGATAGCATCTCCAAAACTGAGAAGCGTTATCACACTGGTCCCAGTCACCTCAGCAAAACACTGATCCATAAGATTTTCATAGGTCTGAAAAATCTCATCACATACTTTCTTTTCAGCAGCAAACAAAAGCTTGATCTATTCCATGCACAATATAATTAGATGCAGTGAGAGATGAAAATAGAAGGGGAATGACAAGGGGAAAAAGAATACAGTCAACTAATGTGGTTAACTCCTTACAGCAATTCTCATGAAATGAATCCAGTTTCCTATCTTTGCTTCTAAAGCTTCCCACTGCATCTTCTGTACCTCATCTTTACCAAGTCTCTCAACGCCTAGTTTCCTTAAAGTTTGTTCTACTGCTGCAGACCTAGCTTCCCTACATCAAATTATTGACGCAGCAAAAATAGCATCAGAGATGTGTTAAAGATAATGTAGTAAATACACGATGAGATCATTCATATATCTCGTTTTGGGAGAGGCAACTACACTAAAAGCAGAAGGTTTCTATGTTCCCTAACTCACTTATTAATAGGGTTGTAATGTATTAACATATTTGTTTGGATCGGACCTACCAAACAGAAACAGATCAAAATCCAAGATGAGGGAAAGTGAAAATAAAATATTACACTACTGTAAGGAATTCATAACTTGGCCTTCTCACCTCAGCTAAGACTTAAAAATCCTACAACTGACATGCCAACATCAAAATTAAAAATAAAATCACGCCTAAATCTACAATATTACCTGTATAAAATAGCAACCTGCTGTTGGTGGCCGGCTTGAATCATTTGCTTTGAAATCTCCTGGAGCAAAGGCATGATTCTAGGAGGAATTAGAGTTGGAAGTTTGTAGACAACTGTCTCTAAACTTTTGTTATGGTGGTCAGATGATTTCTTTCCAGCGGGTTCACCTTCACGAGGTGATCCTGATGATGGCCTCATAGAATTCGGCAGGCAGTCAAAAAGAAGATCAGGTTCAATAGGTTTGCTGAAATTAGAAACATATATAAGCAATTTATCAACAAGTCTTCAATTTCTTACCATCATACAACTTAGATAATCATATTAGACGCACCAAAAGTGTATCTGAGGCATAAAGGGCTGGTTCTAAATCCTCAACAGGAGGTAAACAAATCTATCTATGGGGCAGGACCTTTTACAGCAAATAAAATTTCATTATCTTCAATGAAATAATAAATTGAAATTTCGAATGAATAGATATAAATTTGATAACCTCCTAGATTTCATTAAAGATAAACTAAACATATATCCAGGATGTAGTCAATAGTTGAAAGGCTCACATTTAGGGAAAAAAATCAAACTGAATTGAGATAAAGCCTGTCCGTTATCTTAAGTCTTTTTAAACATGAAAAGCCAGTGCCAAGTTAGAATGCTGATTGTAAGAAGAAAAAGAGTAGGGCAAGGAGATGAAATTCTAGAAACTAGCTTTTCCATAGAATTTGCATCTGATGATGAAAGAATTCTAGCACACAGCAATTACAACAATCCATATCTGGTTAGAAGACCAAGTTGCATCTAACTTTAGGATTCATATGTGTTAAACAAAGACATGGACAGAACTATGATATTTCCTTACATGTAGGAAAAGTTATGCAGTCTTCACTTAAGTAAACACGAGGAAAAAAGCATATTCACGAAGCCAAGTAACCGTTGTATCTTCTAAATAAGTGAAATAAATGTTGAAATTACAGCTTCTGCATGGTGCAATTGGCGGTTCTATAACAAAGATAAGGGTGAATTAAATGGTTTATTTGAATATCACTATAATACTTCATCAACCCAATAATATAAAGTATAGCCCAGTACTAAAAATCTTCTAGAAAAAGGAAAAAAAGATAATAAAAACCACAAAATAAAAAAAAAAAATTATAACTTCCCACAAAAAATTGAGCATGTAAGCAAACATCCTTTGCACAAGGGATAAATATATGGTGATTTTGATTACCTTGCTGTGATCAATGACCAGAAGACATTTCATTTAAACCCCAATTAGTCAGTCAACATAACTAGCATAAAAGAAAATCGTGACTATGCCTCAAACAAAGACAATATAGCCTTCTTTCATGATTAATAAAAAAAATAACCACTTGGCCTAAAGGTGAGTTTATTGGAAGTACACAAAGATCAAATTCTGAGTATATAAACAATGTCATGCAGAGAACTTTGAGGAAAAATATAAGTACCCGAGGCATGGATAAAATGACGATGCAAAAATAAAAATATATATTGGCTTAACACAACCCTAAAGATACACATAACCAAGATAACAATTACAGACCAATGCAAGACAAGTATATGATTTCTGTGGATTAGCAAACCTGTATGAGGTGAGAAGCTGTCGAAATTCTTCCTCTAGTTTGAGGATTGCTTTTCCAAGTAAGTTATTGGCTTGGTTGACAATCCCAATACCACTCTTAAAGTTTTTGTTTCCAGTAAAAAACTGAATAATACCCCTTAGTTGTTCCACTGCTTCGAGGTAGCTTTCCAAATCTTCGTGAGGCCCCCTTAATATTTTTGCTTCTGCCTGTAAGTTAATGTTAAGATAGGAGTGAGCTTGATGTACTAACAATTCAAAGATTCATTACTACCCTCGATCTTTATGAGATCTTAAGAAAAGTCTATCCAGGATCCTGCCTTTATTCACATTTATATGACTGATTACTATAATGGACAGTATATTCATTGCATTGTATATATAACAATGTAAAAGTGTGTGTTAGAATTTACACAATCGACTGTCTGTCAAGCCCAAGCCATGGCTTCTAAAATCAAACTTGAGCTTCGTAAAAACATTCAAGCTCAATTTTCATATTTTGTATTATCCTTCTGAGTTTCAGCTTGTTTAAAATCATAAATAAGATAAAGATACTCTTGAGCATCTAACACCTTCCAAATATAGTGTCAAATGCACCTTGGTCAGGTCAGTTAAAACACAAAGAATATTCTGAAGCAGTAATACAGCATGTTTACATACTTCATTTTGCATCTTACTATTTTGTTCGCAAACCTTTCTTGTTCAATAATGTTTTTAAATCAATGAAATCATGCCAACTTCTAAATATATAATTAGATTGCGTTAAAAAAAACTTCAGTAAAATTCTTCCTTTTTTTGGGAGGCAGCAAAATTCTTCCTTGGTTCCATAACGATGGGGTGTAGTATTTTAGTACTGTAACCTAGGGGTGTGACAATTTGTCCTAAAAACATACAAAAAATCAAGTGATCTAAGTCCTTATTATTTTTGCTTTCCTTAATTTCACATGTTAGAAAATAAAAAATTTGGGGATTCCAATGAATAGTAGCTATTTCAGGCAACAACTTGAATTACTAAATGCCACTAAACACAACTTTAGAACTTTGACATCTAGAATTTAGAGGAATTAAAACCACAATGCTATCCCTCAAAACAAAAACCACAATGCTAACATAGCGAAGTATATTTGATCATATCTAGAGAAGATTCTAAGTAAATACCATGAAGTAAATGAGACAAACAGTGTAATTCTTAACTATCTCTTTACTTTCCCTTGAACTTTCCAAGTTCTAGCGCCCATTCGACAAAATTATTTCCAAAATGCATCAAACACTAAATCAAAAGAGGCAAATTGGCGACTTCTTTTCTTAAACAAAAGCAAAAAAGAAAACACACACACACACACACAGAGTGAGAGGAGTGGAGAAGACCTCGCGTGAGCGATCAAATTTCTCGAGAACAGCCTCGGCAGTCTTGAGTGTCTTGTCGATGTTCTCGTGCGCCCTCCTTATCGAATGCGTTTTCAACTAAACCCCAATTAATAATTCACAATTAACACTAGTATCATTTCCATGCATTTCTCGCCTAATACCAATAATTAATACACATTAGTTTGTTACAGAGAGAGAGAGAGAGAGAGAGGAGTGCCTGCGTGGGGCGCATGGCGGTCTCGAGGGCGGAGAGGCGGTGGTCGAAGGAGCCTAAAATGGTGACGACGTTGTCCGTGATCACCTGGGTTTTCTGCATCGATTCTCTCATCAGCGCGGCGCGCTCCGTTAGGGTTTCCATCGCGACGGCGTACGACCCCATTTTTCTGGTCGCGTCCGATTCTCAGAGACTGTATCTATCGATCATGGCGAGATGCGTTAGGGTTTTCTTGCGCAATGTCAAATTAAACCACGATTGGAGCTTTGGCTATGCAAAGAAATGGCAGCTTACATATATATAGTTTTCCCTATCTTCAAAAAAATATACTCCTATATAGTACTATACCATATAGTTTTCCTGCTCTAGTGATTCAATGTTATTGGAACTTGGACCTCAGCAATAGCTCTGCTCACGTCATCATGATTCATGAGTCGCCTTCGTAAAATTGTGAGATCAAATCATCAAATCAAAATAAATCATGTCCTAAAATAAATCATATCCTACCTGGTATTTGTATAATCACATCATTCTAATTTTTCTCAATTCTCGTTCATTCTTATTTTTTTCTAAATTTTTAATTAATTTTCTTATTTAAATATTCTTCATCATCATATATTTAATGCACACGATGACTTATGTTAGAACTCCTCTTGATTTTAAACTCTAAATAAATGAGGATTAGTTATTTTATGTTATTCTAAAAAATATTTATATCTTCCTCTTATTAGTAAAATGAGAGGAGATATCGTAGGTGTTTGATAATTTTTTAAATTTAAATTAGCATTTAAATATAAAAGAATAATGGTGCTCTAAACAATATTGTATCGTCCACCCTTATACTGTGTACACAGACCAAGAAGCTGCAAGGAATCATGATTCGTCGCCGTAGATGGCAGCGCAGGAGATCCATCATGTTCAGTCCATTTTTCTCTCAGGCATTTCGTCGAACACCTTCCTCGCTTCAACCAGATTTAAAAGTTAACGGACGCTTAATGACCGTTAGAGGCCTGGGTTTAATTGCACCATTTTTTTGGACTATGGGGGATATATATTTGATCCAAGGTCGAGAATGTGGAAGTATACGCTCTAGGGGCCTCCATTTTAGGGGTAGCATCTGCACGTTAACCCTAAAAAAAATATACAAACAAATGGCGTTTTCAAGCCGTTAGGGCAGAGGGGTTAATTGAACTCAATTTAAGATTTTAGGGGATTAATTGAACTCAAGTCTAGTTTAGAGTGCCAGACGTAAAAAAATGTATCAATGTTAGGGGTGTATTTGATTCTCAATCTTAATTTTTTTATAATTCATAAAACAATAGCATGAAAATATTTCATATCTTAAAATATAAATAGATTCAAAACATACAATTTAGAAAAATATAAACTTAAAATATGTCCAAATGCCAAATATACTTTAATCAAATATATATAAAATGATAACAAAAACAATTATATATATATATGGGTAAATATCATGAAAACCCTTGAATTATACTCATTTATCAAAAATACCCTGAAACTTTTGAAATGTTCTCTAAACCCTCAAACTATCAAGTTTTATCCAATATATCCCGCATCTATTTTTCGGTTATCAGAAACGTGATGTGGCTCGTCGGATGCCACAATGTAATTTATATTCTATTTTTTTAAAATGCAATGACAAAAACGACGTCGTTTCGTACCATATCAATTTAAAAAATCCATTCTGAAATTTAAAATTCACTGCTATCGTGTTTGAAATTCACGCTAATAACCTAGAATTAGGGATAAACACGATAGAATATGGTACGAAACGAAGTCATTTTTTCCATGTCATTTTAAAAAAATAGAATATAAATTATATTGTGGCATCCGGCGAGCCACATCATGTTTCTGGTAACCAAAAAATAGATGCGGGATATATTTGATAAAAACCTAAAAGTTTGAGGGTTTAGAGAACATTTCAAAAGTTTCAGGGTATTTTGATAAAGTGGGTATAATTCAGGGATTTTCATGATATTTACCCTATATATATATAGGAATATGCATGATGATAGCTTATAGGCTACCATTTCGAGTCTGAATAAATTTTTCGAAACACCTCAAATGACATTATTCGTGTAAATTCTTTTGTCGTCCAAGCAAAAATATTTTCACTCAACAGTACAGTGTTCGTTTAACTATACTATAACTAAAACAATACTTTTTATTATTAAGGTATCACGAGTTAAAGATGGAGATGATCTCTATTTCTGAAAATTACAGGACATTGTGTTTCTCAATAATTTCATAAGTCGTGGGGTTTTTGGAATCCACTTTATAAACTTTATATATGAGCTAACTAGCTAGCTTCTCCATGAAAAAGCTATAGGGACATAGAGCAAGGGATGTTGGGACTATTCTGGCGCACACCGTTAATAAAATATTAGTCTACAAATTATAACTATTATCAATTTGATAAACTTGAATATAGTTAGTGTGTTTTTTACTTAATATCCTATCCCCATTAATTCCTATTCCCTCATGATAAATCTTCTAGACAAACAGACAGCAGTTAACATCAAACAAATTAATCATGTCCTACTCAATATTATCCTGTTTTTGTATTTTATTTCATATTCGATGTATGCTTTGTGCATTCTATAATCACACTATATAGATGATGTGTTTATATCAATGAAGTGAAAAAAATAAATGTAACACATAAATGCTGTCGATAAACCAATTTGATCTTTATCAAGCTTTAGCAGCAAGGGGCAATATTTTCCCAAAACTACACTCAAATCGCAATTTAAGAAAGGGTTAAAATAACTCGTCAACAAAAAAGTAAGGTTACAATTGATTGTATTTCACGTTTTCATATTTCCAATTGGGTGAGTACATAGTGTTGCGAAACTTTGGAGGGGAATAGTACTAAAGTAGTGCGTGGGCAGATATAATAAATTTTTGTATGATTGCATTTGATGGGCACATGTCAGTGATATTGTGTGGTGTGATATTTCTAAACAATTACTCCCTCAATTCTTTAAATGTGACACAATTAATTGCCTTATTCAATGTTATAATTCTAGCAATATAAATTAAAACAGTGTAATATAGACAAATAGCAAGCAAAGTATTACATCCACATAAATTTAATTATATACGAAAACAATGAATAATAAAATACAGACATTCTACGGTAATTCAGGCTAAAGTATCAAATGTGAATTTTTTTAAAACCAGGCAAACAAATAAAGATTGCAAAAAGTAAAATATTAAATTGAGATAAAAAAAAATCATACAAAATGTAATGAATCAACTAAATTCATGCAATTAACATATTAATTAATTCAATTATCAATTTGATATAACATAGACGAAAGATCACACAACTAATAGCACCCTAACGCTCTCTCTAGAGTAGTCTCAAGCCATGTATGACATGACATTAGATCAATAAGCTTTTTATACCTACTGGGTCTAAAGAAAACTCCAAAAAACAATGCTAAGAATAACTTTCTAATCCAGTTATCTACTTCGTAGGGTTATATTTTACATATTCTTGAATTGGTTGAACAATATATTGTTTTTGTTGGATCTCAAACTAAACAACAAGACATAGAAAATGTTGACTAAATTAGTACTTCACAAGAAACAAGCACCAAGAATTTAAACATAAACCAGAATGCAATTAAATTGGAATTTTAGTAAATCAATAGCATAAATTCAGAAGAACATACAAATTCTAGAATCAGATAAATGACTAGCCATACATAATTATTAAATAAAGACAAGACAAAATTGACGAAACATAATTAAATTAAATAAATAAGAAAAATTCGTATGCCAATTCACGATGAACAACTTGACTTGAATTCACAATAAACAAAATCAATAAGGAGCGAAAATTTTATTTTTAAAAATGACCATCTTTCACTGTAAATTCAGCATATTTTACAAAAAAAAATCAATATATTTTCATAATTCATAATTATTATTTTTAAAATGGGTTTACACATAAGGCTAGCCTACATATCTAGTTATACATATTACCCCACATCTATAATCTATAATATATAATATATTAAAAGATAATTTTTAATTGGAAATCAATTTTCAAATGGAGTAATATGAAATTTGTGATTATAATAGGGAAAAGGTGCAGATTGGCCCCCGAAGTAGTAGCCCCTATAGCGTATAACCCCTCTTACTCACTGTGTGTGCAATTAAACCCCTAAACTCCAAGAAAATGGTGCAAATCCCCCCCTCTGACTAACGACTGTTAACGACGTTAGGTCAGAGGGGGGAATTTGCACCCTTTTCTCGGAGTTCGGGGGTTTAGTTGCACACACAGTGACTAAGGGGGGTTTTACGCTACAGGGGCTACTACTTCAAGGGCTAATCTGCACATTTTCCTTTCTTTTTTTTTAAATTATCTCTCATCTCTCTTTTCTCTCAAAAAGTCACGCACAAAAAAATAGGAAGCCCTCATCCTCCAAAATCTGATCGCCGCCGCCGCTAATTTAAGCTCCGGCGAGGCTGACCGAGGGTGCCGCACCTTTCCCTCTCTCCTGGGCCCTAAACCCCAGAGCTTTCTCGGCTGCACACGCTCAACGTCAAGGGCGAGCCCTAATTCCCCCCTTCGGTCTGAAATCGTCGCCGCGATATCCGGCAAACCGGCCGCCTACCACCAATGACACCCACCACATGCTCTCATCTCAATCTGTGATAGATCGCGAGCCCTAGCTTTTCTCGATGAGGAGTCGCCTCTTTCTCTCAAATATGGCGAAATCGCCGCCACCGCTGCTAAAAGGCCGGCAAGCAGCCAATCCATGGCTCCAGTGCAGCCGCACCCGGCCGGAGAGCCGTTTTCTGGTCGATTCTCCTCTGAAGAGGACGAAGGATTGAACCTTAGCACCGGCGTGCCTCCACCACTCGAATCTCGAACGAAGAGCGCCGCGCACGCTCTCCATCACCACTGGCTGCTCTCTCTCAAACTTGCGGTCATCCTCTGTGCTTTGCTTCAACAAAAGACAGTGCGAAGGTCGCCCCCAAATCACGCCGCAGAAGCAAGCTTGCCGCCTCGAAGCTTTGCGAGTTTGTGATGTTTGGCAAGGCGTCGGCGCCATCGCCAAATTTGACGCCTCTCACAATGTAACGATCATAACCTACTTATTTTTGCTATTTCTATATAATGTCGATTTGATGGATTATTCGTTTGTGTTGCTGATAAAAAATGATCCTACAACTTGTTGATTCAACCACCGTTAGCGGCGGTGCAGTAGCCGAGAGAGAAAGAGGGCTGAGTGAGAGAGATGAGAGTTAATTAAAAAAGGGAAAAGGTGCAGATTAGCCCCTGAAGTAATAGCCCCTATAGCGTAAAACCCCATTTAGTCATTGTGTGTGCAACTAAACCCCTGAACTCCGAGAAAATGGGGCAAATTCCCCCATCTGACCTAACGTCGTTAACAGCCGTTAGTCAGAGGGGGGAATTTGCACTCTTTTCTCGGAGTTTAGGGGTTTAGTTGCACACACAGTGAGTAAGAGGGGTTATATGCTATAGGGGCTACTAATTCGGGGGCCAATTTGCACCTTTTCCCATTATAATAATATGGAAGTTTTTTTTTATGGAAGGGCTACCATAAGAGCACCTCTTAAAATAAGAAATAAGAACTAAGAAGAAAAATGTATGAATTTTATGTAGAACAAGTATGAATTCATTGTATATATAAAGGTATGAATTGCGAAAAATAAATTTTTGCTACCTTTGGTATTCGAACTCAGAACCATGAATTCATCCAACGGGATGATGAATCAACCGTAGATCTTGATGATTCAAGGGTTAAACAATATTCTTATTTTATATCTTAAGAAGTGTACTTATTTTAGCCTTCCCCTATATATATATTATATATATATATTATTTTCTTTTAATTTAACTTCTTATTTTTTATTTTATTTCCTTTTTGGATTGTCTCATTCATAATGTCTCAACCCAAAAAATAAAATAAAATAAGGTCATTTTCTTAATTTACGTGCTCATTTTTATTTTATTCTCATTTATTTTTCTACTACTCTCCTTTTCTATCTTCTCATTTACTTTTCTTAATTGAGTTTAAAAATACTCTTTATTTCCTAAATCACATTTCTTCATCTTAATTTGTGTGCCTATTTTTTTTTTTTTTGAACGTTATAAATGGAACATAGGGAATATTACTTTCTTTTTTCTTTTTCATAATATCAATTTTTATTATTGTGAATATTTTTTTATTATTATAAATTCTTCTTTATTTTTTTAACTATTTCTTTATTATTTTTATTATTTTAATAATTTTTATTTAATGGAGTAATTAAATTAGTATCAATATTATATATAATAAAATAAAAAATATTTTCCGTGCCACTAAACGTGTGTAAGTGCTTGTACGTATTTATATGGATATCAATACGTGTCTGTGTAAATGTGCATATTGACCGATGGACGCAACATGCATGCCCGATATTCGAAAATGTATAGTATATTAATTAGATACCATCATACCACAGTTGAGAGAAAAATCAAAAGTAATAATACTGATTTAATAAACTTAAAAATTATCTTTAATAAATAGCGAGCAGTACTTTAGTAAGATAAATAATGGTTACTTAATTACATGAAGAAAAAGATAGTCATTACTCATTAGCGTGATAATGGCATGCTGATTGCTGATTGATTTATCCCATATGCTCCCTCCCTCCCCAAAATAAATTCGTCTTTGGAGACGACACATGTTTTAAGGAAAAGTGGTAAAATGTATTAATAGTGAAGAAAAATATGTTATAATTAGTATTGAGAATGGTGAAAAGGTGAAAAAATGTTATAATTAGTATTGAGAGTGATGAAAAAGTGAAAAATAAGAATAAATAAAGTATTATTAGTGGTGAGGTAGTTGTCCAAAAATAAAAAGAAAGAACGAGGAATTTATTTGGGGAACGACCCAAAAAGGAAAACCATTGCAAAACGGCCCAAACCAGACTCTCCTCTCAAACCAAACCAAACCAGAAGCCAAACCATTGCAACCATTTTATATTCCAATTTTCACCAACATGCAAACTAAGAAAAATCGGTGATTTCCTCAACAAAATCAGCCGATTCAAATCAAGAATCTTTGTATCGAAGAAGGCAGCGCCGCCGTGGCCGAAATTGCAGTGGGTGACTTTGATCGTAGCCCAAGTCCCCAAAATTGCGCGGTGAGACTTCGATCGCAGGCCTAGCCCCCAAAATCGCATGGCTGGAGAAAATGTGCCGCCCCGCGCTGCCGCCGGCGCTGGAGAAGAGAGTAGAGGCGAGAGAGAGTGACGTCAGGGGACGGGGCGGCCGCCGGAGAAGAAGAGAGAAGGGGGTGGGGCAACAGAAATGGCGAACGGGAAAGAGGGAGCGAGAGAGAGAGAGAGAAGTAAGGAAAGGGGAGATGGAGGCGGCAGGCGCCGGCCCCGTCGGGCGGCGCCACCGTCGACGGCGGTGACACAGTGCCGATAGAGAGAGAGAACAATGTGTGTGAGTGTGTGCGACTAAGTGTGTGTGTGTTTTTATTTAAAGAGGGTTTAGGTTCAGGTAGAAGTTTAAATTAAATTAATTAATTGGGCTTAATGGGACAAATAAGAAAGGAAATGTGGCCAACTTTGATGGAACGGAGATAGTTTAAAACACAATAAAGTAGTCGTACGTTAAATAGTTTATTCTACCCTACAATTCACAATTAATGTAGGTTTAGTTGTGAGTTCCCTTAAATAGTTATGAATTTGCAATTCACGATTAAATATTGTAAACTATCTTTTATTTATACTCCACAACTAAAATGTTTTTCAACTATGAAATAACTATGTTTTGCTTACAATTCACGATCAAGACTTTATAAATTCGTGAATTTTAACCTTTATGAATTAAAGGCAAAATAATGCGTTAAGCCAAAAATATAATTATTTATATTTTTTTCAGAATTATTGCTATCTTTATTATATTAAAGTAATTAATTATGTTGATATTGTAACTCTACTAGCTATCTCTAATCGGCCTAAAAAATAAAATAAAATTGGGCCCATTGTAGCATGATCTTCCAATTCATTTGTTTGATTATTATAACTAGTGTGTAACTCGTCGAAAATTTGGACGGATGATATTTCTGTTTAGTTGATCTTTTAATAGGTCTTTTTTAAAATATTCCTTTTGTTTCAAACAAATAGTTTCATGACACAACTTCTAGTAAAAATTGTGAGTGAAAAAATTATCATATTTTAGAACTAGTATTAATAGATTAATTAATTATATATAAATGGAGTAAGAGGCCCATCATCAAGTTGAATAGGTAAATAATTGATGTATTAAGAATAACTAGTGTATTGCCCGTCGAAATTCGACGGGTACATATTTTCTTGTAATTTATATATTTTATGTTATTTTTATGATAATTATATAAAATAATTTTTTATGTAAATTATTTATATAATTAATTAATTTAAATTAGTAATACATTTTAAATTATATTAATGTCTAACAACTTTTAGCAATTAAATTATTAATTTTGTTGAGATCATAAAAATACCCATTAGTTTTCATATGAAATTTTATAAAAAGTTGACGCGTAAGAAAAAAAAAAGAGTAGAAATACATATAAATTTGACATAGGTATCATATAATTCCGAACTTCTAAAAGCATAACTAATTATGAAAATAATCTCGTCTGATATTTAAAAGACCATAATTGATTTATCGAACATCGTATCATTTGGAGTTTTAAGACCAACCTCGTCGCAAACTTGACAGATCACCTCTAACTTCTGAGTATCATCTTGTCTAAAACTTGAAAGAGAATCATCTCGTCTAAAACTTGAAAGAGCGTCATCTCGTCTGGAGTTTTGAGCATCATCTCATCTAGAGTTTGAGAGAGCATCATCAAATATGAAATTATATTCAACCATGACTCCAATTGTCAACTATCTAACAAACATAACTCTAACAATTTAGATATTTTATTTATATATGTAATTTTATTAGTTCAAACTCTAGAGAGAAAGGAAAGAGAAGAATTCTTAAAGCAGTAAAAGAGAGAGCGTGTGCTTTATTTCATCATCGTAGGTATTTATAGGCATTATAGTCGGGGTAAAGTAGTAAATTCGTCTGGTCATCTATTCCGCATGCTCGTCATTAAACTAATTAAGGCTATTATTAGATTATAACTTGTCAGGTCGTTGTCCCCTAATTACAGAGCTGGATTCTGTCCTCATCATCCCGCTCTGTCTAGTAGCTCTGGATTTCCTTCCTTAGGGCAGACCTCTACTCTTTGGCTCCGCTCTGCTAAGTAGCTCCGCCTTCTGGCGAATTGTCTCTAGCGTGTGGCTCCGCGCTCTGGCTCCAATAGCTTAGCTCTGACTCTGGATCTGGCGATTTGGCTCTGGCTCTGACTCTGACTCTTATGACTTAGCTCTGACTCTGGATCTGGCGACTTGGCTCTGGCTCTGACTTTAATGACTTAGCTCTGGAATCTCTGCTCTGGCAACTTGGCTCTGGCCCTCTGCTCTGGTTAGCTCTGGCTCTGTCAGCTCTGCTCTGGCAACTCTGCTCTGGCTAGCACTGGCTCTGGCATCTCTGCTCTGGCTAGCTCTGCTCTGGTATCTCTGCTCTAGCAACGTGGCTCTGACCCTCTGCTCTGGAAGCTCTGCTCTGGCTCTGGCAGCTCTGCTCTGGAAGCTCTGCTCTTTAAGCTTTACTCTAGCAACTCAAAATGGTATTATATGGACCCAATCAACTGTAATTTACATATTCCGTCGAAAGGCTTATAACATATCTTTCACAAGTCAGAAACAAATTTTATTCAAATACGAAGCACTAAAATTACACAGTAAAAGGTTTGCTTTGCTCCCTAAACACAGCAAAAAAAAGAACAAAAGTACCTTGTGTTGGCTGAAAAAACACGATGAAGCATAAATCATTATTAACTAAGGAATTTATAGCTAAAAATCTAGGTATGCAATTATAGAATTTAACTAAGGAATTATCGACTTTAGAGAGAGAAAATGATTGAGAGAAGAGAGAGACAGTGAAGGGGGAGACGACGCCGACCGGATTCAGGGACGATGGCGATGGGGTGAGGAAGAGGCAGGCGTGAGGAAGAGAGAGGCGTGACTTTTGTTTTAAAAGTGAGAATGAGAATATATAGATTGGATTCTCAAATGCCACGTTGGAGATTGAGATTGAAAAGAAAGAATTTGAGGCCTACCACGTAGGCTAAGGTCTAATCGTATTATAGAATTTATTATTATTATTATTATTATTATTATTATTATTATTATAGTAATGGACGAACAGAAACAAATAAAGTTTGCAGAAATGAAAAATATATTTTTCCTCCCTATATAAATAAAATGTATGGATTTATTTTATAAAAAAATAAAAATAAAATTTTAATTATTTTGATAGACATAAAATAAGATTTTGTTTTAAATTAATCAGTTTATAGAATTTGTGCCTTATTATGCAAACATGTAAATCAATGACCGGACCTGTTTATAATTTACATATATGTGCATGTCTCAATTCAAACTTAATTTAAAATTAATTTTATTGAAAATTATTAAGAATATAAATATTATATATATATATACACACACACACACAATATAATATATTGCAACATATACATATAATATGTACGCTATTGAGAAATATAAAATTAATAACAAATATACATCTAATCACTAACATTCAATTAAATAATTTATCGTATATAGATTATAATTTTTTTCTTATCAGACATATAAATCAAATTTTTATCTAGAAAAAATAAATAATAAAATTTATTAATTTAAATTATATGTAATGTTAATATTATTATATATACATTTATTATTAGTTATATTTATTATGATTAGTGAATCTTTATATAGAATGTAATAGTTAATTAGTTAATAAATGATGAAGATTATATATGGAAAATTTTGAAATGGTGAGATTTTAGATATGCCACATAGGCTAAGCTTAATCCTATTATATAATAGATATGTTATGAAAAATTATCATACCTTTTAATTAATTGTATGTAAGTAGAGAAAGAGGTCATCAGGTAATTGAATGAGTAAATAAGTCGATATATTAAAAGTAATATTGGGTGGTGTCTTAAAATGAAAGTAAATTAATTTTTATGAATTTACAAAATGACAAAAATGAACTATTTTATGCGATAAAATGAATATGATATTATTTGCCATTTGCCATGCCAATAAGATACGACACGATTTATGATTATATGGGATTGATTTTTATATAAATAAAACAGATTTATTATAAATATATTATGAAATATTTAAAATTGCTATAAAATATTATAAATAAATAAAAATATTTTTTATTATAAAAATCATGTTTAAACCATGAATTCATTTAACAAAAAGATAAATACTTTATAATTTAATAAATGAGAAATAAATATAAAAAACTTAAAAGTGAAATGAGAAGTTGAGTCTAATTAAAAGACTTTAATTTTATTAATACGGCAAACACACTGGACCTTAGGCTCTGATGATATTCACTTGGCCACATTGTTGCTTGGACTTCAAGAAATTACTTGAAAGCATCCTCTCGAAGCTACTCGGCAGCCCCACACAATCTGCACGATCAATTATTCTATTCCCCATCTAAACCCCACGCCAAAATTTATTTCCACCTATATCCCCTCTAAACCCACACCTCTACCGTCCCTATATAAAAACCTCCACCTCCGCCCACTACTCAACCTCCTCCTTCTTCTCCAGAAGTACCAGAGCTGATTCCATGGTGGACGACGGCGGTGGCGGTGTCTGGCCGGCGTTCCCTGTAGCCTTCTTCGACGGCGAGAGGGAGATGGACATTGGCGACGTCAGGATTAGTCCTGCCATGGAGTACAAGTCCTTTCAGCTAATGCTAAGCGAGAAGATAGGGATCTCACCCAATCAGATTTCGATATACCTCGTCAATCGGAGAAGGAACCGGAAGTCTCCTTTCTCTGACGATCGCCGTCGGATTCCGATCACCGGAAAGGCCAACTTCGGCGCGATATGTCGCCTGAAGGAATGCTGCTTCCTCGTCATACTGAAGAGGTCGCGGAAGTCGAGGAGCCGCAGGGAGAGGACGATGGCCGCCAATTTCGTGTCTCGCGCGGAGGCGGTTCGTCCGGCGCCGGAGCATCTGATTCTGCTGAGGAGGAGTCAACCGGCGCCGCTATACGGCCGGATTGCTCAGCCGGAAGGAGGAGACGCGAAATCGCCGTTGCTGAAAGGCGATTTGTTTCCGGCGACTGATCCGACGTGGTTGGCCATGAACGGAAATGGAGACGGCAAGGCCTTCTGTGAAGAATGCTGGAACGCGGAGAAGAATGGAGGTACGATGTCGTTCCATCCCTGCATCAACGACGCGGTAATTACTCGGTTCACCACGCGGTTAGGGCCGATTAATCGACCCAATAAATGCTCTTAAAAATATTAACTATATATATTCTACTTAAATAGAATAGATAACAATAGCAGTATTTCTGGGAAAGGGGCTCTGAATGAGCCATGTTCTGATGGGTGCGGCCCATGGCAACACCGTGGGCACGAGATACATACGCACCTACTAAGGCGTAGGCAGCTTTATCTGCGTGATGATCGATTGACCATTATGCCACTGAGAGTAACGGTTGTTGAAATGCCTGCTTCTGTTGCTATGTCAGAAGGGTAGTATTGTAAATTAATCCTTCAATTTTCCATGTCATTATCTTATATCACGATGTTATGGTAGAATTAGATTTTCTTTTCTTGCTTCCTAATCCTAGGTGTTGAACGAATTTTTGTTTTGCCGAGTTTGAAAGTTCAAAGTTGAACGACCAAGCACAAATTCAACTATTTGTTCTATTATTCTACGTGAAACCTTTCTCTCACTATGTATACATGGACCCACTTTTAGATTCATGAACGGGTAAAGAGTGATTTATAATTGCTCTTTTTTTTTTGACGGAAGTGATTTGTAATTGCTAAAGGGCCAAGTTGTGACTAAAGATAATTACTCCCTCCGTCCACGAAATGAGTACCCATTTGGGGGTGGCACGGGTTTTAAGAAATTGATTAAGTGTGTGTAAGTGGAATAAGGGACCCACTTTTATTGTGAGTGGGATGTGTGAGGTACACTTACCAAAAAAGGAAATTGGTACTCATTTGGTGGACGGACCAAAAAGGAAATATGGGTACTCATTTCGTGGACGGAGGGAGTATTATATTAACAAAATTGTCAATTTATGTTAAGATGTTTTATTGTACTATTTATTTACACCATAAGTTTATCTATAAAATTAGTGTGTATAGTATAAGATGGAACGATTAAATTGACCAAATTAAATTATTGGTATAATTTAAAATTAATCTCAATCACTCATCAATTAAATATTAATTTTCAATTGAGAGAATAGAAATTCTCTTTTTATATAAGTTTTATTTGATGAACTTTCATAAAGCAATTAACCAGTGTGAGACTTAGTGAGTATAGAAAAATAAGAAGAGTGGGGTTTAGAGAGTTTAGAAAAATAAGAAAAAAAATAATGAAAATTTGATGTAACATATGTTAGAGGATTGATGAGCTTATGTTCAATCATATATAAAAAAAAGATTTAATAATTCTGTATATTTTTTTAATTGACGGGTGAAAATAATTTAACAATACATCTATCATCCAAGCATAATCTCATCTATAACTTGTAAGACTAAATCATCATCTAAAGCTTGTAAGACCATATTTAATTTTTAAATGTCAGACTTATGAGCAAGATCTTGTTTGGAGCTTGAAAGATCACATCTGATTTTTGAATGTCAGACTTCTGAGTAAACATTTTGTTGGCACCTTACACGTCAGATCTTGGAACTGATGGTACAAATTTGTACCATTTCATTCCAAATATTCATAGTTTTGAATTTTCATATCATGATTCTCATAGATCTCGAACGGAAGTATATATGGATAAAAGAATGTTGACGGCAACGTACGAGTGACATAGGAAACAGAGAAAGAGATCAACGAGAGCGAGAGTGACTGAGAAAGAGAAATATCAGCAATGAAAGCGCGGCCACGGAACTAGAATTTCAAAGAAAGATAAAGTGAGAAAGTAATGAAAGTAGAGAGACTCAATTTTTTTTTTTTTTTTTGTTACATAAAAGAGAAAAAATGGGGTAATATCATCCACTACACTTATATTTTATTATAATTTATTAAAATTATGTTTAAAGATAATTATTAATTTTCACCATTTTGTATAGGTAGTGAAGCAACCGCCTCTATATAAATTGCCATTACTAACCATTCTTTTGTGACTTGGTATAGTATTATGTATATCAATTAAAAAATTCATGAGTCTCATTTTCCTTTAATCGAGGTCCTCCAAGAATTCGATGGTAAGCTTCTTAGTTTGGCTCGCGAAGCAAATAGTTGAAGAATCAACACATTCTAGTAATGTATTAAAATGGAACCGTACATAATACAAATATCACATGGGGTGGTGGCGCAGTTGGCTAGCGCGTAGGTCTCATAGCTTAGAGATATCCTGAGGTCGAGAGTTCGAGCCTCTCTCACCCCATTTTTAAATTTTGTATTTTTTTTTTCAGAAAATAGACTTAGTTTGGTTATGATTTTTTTCTATTTTCTTTTTTCAGAAAATAGACTTAGTTTGGTTATGATTTCCATTTGTTTAATGTGTGTAGAGAAGGTAGGGACCACATGCTATTTTTGGAAATTGCCAATTGAGATGAGACAAACAAAAAAATCAAGTGTTTAAATTTTGTATTTTTTTTTCAGAAAATAGACTTAGTTTGGTTATGATTTTTTTCTATTTTCTTTTTTCAGAAAATAGACTTAGTTTGGTTATGATTTCCATTTGTTTAATGTGTGTAGAGAAGGTAGGGACCACATGCTATTTTTGGAAATTGCCAATTGAGATGAGACAAACAAAAAAATCAAGTGTGCCAATTGAAATGGGACGGAGGGAGTATATAGTTATAGATATTAGCAATGTCAAGTAGACTTGGTTTAGTTTGAAAATGAAATTAATATATTTTGTTAGTGATATTATTTCTATATAAATATTATCAAATTTAGGGGTGGAAAGATAGGGTTCGGGTATCAGGTACCCGATTACCCGATCCGAAAAAATCGGGTATCGGGTACCCGATACTCGAAAAATTAGGGGTCGGGTTCGGGATCGGGTATTTAGGGTCTAAAAAAATAGGGTATTGGGTATACCCGAAATACCCGAATATTTAATTAAATGTATTTTAAATTATATAATTAAATTAAATTTTTAAAATCAGAAATTAAAGTTTCAAATTGAAATAAGACGGTATGAATATAGTCCCTAATTCCCAGAATCCCAAATTCCCAAATTCCCTATTTCCATTCCTTTCCTTAATTCCCTTCGTGAGTCTCAGAGTCTCCGCCTCCCGCCCTGCTGTTCTAGAATCTCCGGCCTCCCACCCAGAGCCCCTCGCCCGCCCGCCGTTGCCGTTTCCGCGACGGCGCGACCCTCGCCAGTCACCCCCAGGTTCGAGACGGCGAGACCCTTGCTCAGTCGCCCAGCCGTTTCCGATACCCTCGACCCTCGCCATTCGTTCTCATCGTTCCGCCGCCGCCTAGGACTTTGTCCTGCAGTAGCTGCACCGCCTCCGAGCTCCAACAGGCGTTGCTTCTTCTTCTTCTTCTTCTTCTTCCTTTTTTTTTAAAAATAAACAGATATGCTTTTTTTTACCTTGGTTTGAGAATTGAGCAAAAAAAATGAAATTTTGTACAGATTTGAAAGTTGCTACTTTGATCGGGTAATTTAGGGTACCCAATATCCGAGTCGGGTATTAGGGTACCCGATTAAAAATCGGGTTCGGGATTCAGTTTTTCTCCTTATTCGGGACCGGGTACCCGATTTTTTCGGGTAGGGTACCCGATTCCCAGTCCTAATCAAATTATATTTTAAGTCGGCTTTCATAAATAAATTTGTTTCATTTTTCAACAATCATAAATCACCATTTTATTGGGAAATACCTAGTTATATACTCCATGTTTTAGATATTCAACATGTTGAGGAACTCAAGCGGTAAAATTGATGGACCAAATGTTCTCTCTTGCGAAATGTCATTGGTTCGAGCCCATAGATTTGATTAGTTCATTGTAAGTATATTTAAATTAAGTGTTGTACATGCTAGCAAAATTGTGTTGGAGAATTAAGAATTCCATAAGACTAGTTTCTTATGTACGTACTCGTCTCAAACCATTTAGTTTTTAATTTTTATTTTTATTTTTGAGAGCTGAGACCGATGGCATCTCAAACCATTTAGGTTTTTTCAGTTTTTATTTTTGAGAGCTAAGACTCTCATATTTTGTACATAATCCCATTTATTTTATGTTTATTTTAAAAAAGAAATTATTAAATTGTCACATTGCGAAATGATATATTCGAACATTATCAAACTAATAATAGCTGATCCATGTTTATTGAACTTAATTTATTTAAATTAATTATAAATTGATATGTTAGTAAAAGTAATTATTAAGAGCAAACTTTTCACAATATAGAAGATAGTGATTAATTTTAACAGTTAACTTTTCAAAGAAAATAATACTTAGTGAAATTAGAAACAAAATACAAAAGATTATGTGTAAGTTTTTTTTTTTTTTTTTTTTTTTTTTTTTTTAAGGAAAGAATGTTATGCTTAAAATTTTTACATATGTATGGCTTCACAGAAAAAAAAAAAAAAAAAAAAAAGCTTTCAATACAAAGATGGGTTCCAGAAACTTGCACATAACCTTCTAAAAAACTTGCAAACTAATAATAGTGGATCCATGTGTATGGCTTCCAAGAAAAAACTTTGCATTATTTAAAAATTATACACTAATAGTATTTTAAAATATTAATCATGTTTTCAAAAATAAATAAATCACTTTTCTAATTTTATGTAGTGTAAGATATTTTATTTATTTATTATTATAATGGACAAATATTTTTAATAGAAAAAAATGAAGTGGATGTAGATTTATGAGAGTCGAGAGATGTGGGTTTAAGGAAGGAGAAAAAAGTTTTTTTTTCTATATATTTTATTATTTATAACTTTACATTCTAAATTAATTTATTTAAGATATTATATATATATATATATATATATATATATATATATATATATTGTTAGAGTATTTCTTTACTCTTTGTTTAATTGTCATTGTGTAGACCAAAGGATGTTACTTCAGGAGTTTCTCAGAATGTCTCTTGTTGAGTTGCTTCTTCAGTTGCAAGTTTCTGTTTGTTATGCTCTTTCTCTTCCCTGCGGGTTTTTGTTATCCATATGGCAAAGATATCTTTGAGATCTTGTGTTGACTTGAGAATCCAGGTTATTAGGGTCTCTTTGTACACTAGGATTCGCAGCTCCTTGTCAAACCTACTTGGGCCCTTTTTGTTTCTTCTTTGGCAGATCATGGGCTCAACCCAACTCTCCAAGGGTTTGCATATTTATTGAGATGATGAAGATGTGAGGCGGCTGCTGCGTTAATGATTATTCTACTTCTTTGAGAGAGTATTTTCGTGCCTTTGAGTGAGCATACCATCCGTGAGTGTGTGTTGTTGTTTTACTCTTTATTTCTATGTAAGCGTAAGGCTTCTTTGGTTTAGTGATCTGAACTCCAACCTGTTGGAGTGTTTCTTGATGTTGGTTTGAACGTGGATTGAGAGGCAATCACGTTCTGTGGGTAAGTTCTATCTTGCTCTATTTTTGTTCACGTAGGTGAAGGTTTGGGAAGAAATAGAGGCTAGGAAGATCGAGTCTTCGCGTGTAAGTCCTTTGTATTTCTTATCTTCACTAGTGAACTGTTGGAACTGGGCGTGGCCCCCCAGACGTAGGTGTGTTATCACCGAACTGGGTTATCATTCGTTGTGTTCTATCTTTCGTACTCACATTCATTGGTACAACACATCTCACCACTTTTTGTATGGATTGGGATTTCAAGGAAAAAGTTGGGTTCCTAAAAATGATGGTGTCAAAAGTAATGATATCCCAACCAAAGAAGCAAATCGTCCACCTCCTCAAAACACTCACAGGCCAGCGACTTATAGAAATCTGCCGCCTAAGAAGAATCATAATCGAGCCTTTATTCCTACATGTCACTATTGTGGAAGGCGCGGACATATCAGACCCAGATGTCGTTTCTTTCTTCGTGACATCAAGATCAACATGAGAAACTCACAAAACCATCGACCAAGGATGAACAGGAGTTATGTGGCTCAAAATTCATTGAGGTCTGAATTTCAACACTCATGGCATCTGGATAGTGGTTGTTCTAATCATATGACAGGAGATGCAAAATATCTTGAAGATATTCATGTTGTGGCAGATGAAGAAGTCACTTTTGGAGATGGTGTTCTGGCGAAAGTTATTGGAAAATGGACTTTAAATGTTCCAGGTATGCCGAAGCTTAAGAATGTTATGCTTGTCAATGGATTAAAAGCTAATTTAATCAGCATTAGTCGGCTTTGTGATATTAAAATGAGTGTTAGCTTTGACAAGGATAAATGCATTGTGAAGAATGGCGAGACAATGTTTATAACTGGAAAGCGTTCAAGTGATAATTGTTATATTGTCTCAACTAACAACTCGCACTTCAAGGCCTACACAGATCCTACAGAATCTTGGCATCAAAGACTTGGGCTCTGCATCTTATGACTATCTGTTCATCAAGCACGGGTACCTTGCTGTTGTTTGCGGTGTTCTAGCAAAGGTATCAGTTTATATTCGTGCTTTATCAAAAGTCTTCTCCGATGTTCTATCTTTCTGAAGATCGTGAATTTTCTCATCAAGCATCTGTTATCAAGCAAACTTCAATCTGATCAAGATTGTTGTTATCAAGCATCTGTTATAAAGATTGTTCGACGAGCATGTGCTGCTGGTCTTTGTCATTGTTGTGACAAAAAGGGGGAGTATATATATTGTCTGTGCTTATGGTCTGAGCTTCTGGTTGTGCGACTGGCGATAGCATTTCATTTATGCTTTTCTATGGTTTTTTAGGGAGAGCAGATTTCCATATTGACTGGGAGTTCTTTGTCAGTTTGCTGGTGCAGTTTGCTGGTGCAGTTCTTTATCAGTTTTGCTGGTGCAGTTCTTTTTGTTTTTGGGGGAGCTGATTTCTTTGAGGGAGAGCTTATGCTGCTTATTTATGCTGTGCATTCAAGAGTTGTGCAGAAATTGGTTTTGTCTACACCAATGACAAAGGGGGAGATTGTTAGAGTATTTCTTTACTCTTTGTTTAATTGTCATTGTGTAGACCAAAGGATGTTACTTCAGGAGTTTCTCAGAATGTCTCTTGTTGAGTTGCTTCTTCAGTTGCAAGTTTCTGTTTGTTATGCTCTTTCTCTTCCATGCGGGTTTTTGTTATCCATATGGAAAAGATATCTTTGAGATCTTGTGTTGACTTGAGAATCCAGGTTATTAGGGTCTCTTTGTACACTAGGATTCGCAGCTCCTTGTCAAACCTACTTGGGCCCTTTTTGTTTCTTCTTTGGCAGATCATGGACTCAACCCAACTCTCCAAGGGTTTGCATATTTATTGAGATGATGAAGATGTGAGGCGGCTGCTGCGTTAATGATTATTCTACTTCTTTGAGAGAGTATTTTCGTGCCTTTGAGTGAGCATACCATCCGTGAGTGTGTGCTGTTGTTTTACTCTTTATTTCTATGTAAGCGTAAGGCTTCTTTGGTTTAGTGATCTGAACTCCAACCTGTTGGAGTGTTTCTTGATGTTGGTTTGAACGTGGATTGAGAGGCAATCACGTTCTGTGGGTAAGTTCTATCTTGCTCTATTTTTGTTCACGTAGGTGAAGGTTTGGGAAGAAATAGAGGCTAGGAAGATCGAGTCTTCGCGTGTAAGTCCTTTGTATTTCTTATCTTCACTAGTGAACTGTTGGAACTGGGCGTGACCCCCCAGACGTAGGTGTGTTATCACCGAACTGGGTAATCATTGTTGGTGTCTTGTGTTCTTTACTTTCCGCTTGATTTTCGTTGAGTATCGCTGCTTACGTTATTTGTGTGTGGCCAAGACAATTGATTGTTGGATAGGTACAATTTCATATATATATATATATAGAGAGAGAGAGAGAGAGAAGAGAGTGATGAGGATGAATTTCGGGACTCTGGTTTCTTGTCTCCTTGACAAAATCAAGAGCCTGAATACTTCGTTCATTTGGAAGAAAAAGGTCCCCTCAGAGCTGAATCTGAGGGAAAACCTGGAAAATGGCATATAACAAGACCCAGAAGTCACAAGAGCCTCATTTATAGGATCCCTTTAAGAGAAATGAGCTAAAAAGGGTTGCTTCCTGAACACGGGGCAGAATCATGCCCAGCCTTAGCCAGATCAGATGTCAAATCAATTCCATAAAATATATATAAAAAGTGATAGCAAAAAGTGGACACCTTGTATGAACCCAGACCTGGAGAAATTGTACCAGAGCGGAGGTATACAGCCGAAAAGTAAGTGTATACGGAAAAAAAACGTGGATACGGAAAAGAAAGGTGCACCTGCAGGAACCCAGTGTAACCGAATTGTAGGTGGTAATTTTCCACTTTTTGCAGGGACCGCCTCCATAACTAACTACTTGTCGGCAGACGTGGAAGATACTCTAAAGTAGAAAGGACTGTTTTACCCTCCCTCATCATGAAGAGGAGGAATAAAAGGTCGGAACTACCCCTCCGTATCTGAGCAACAAGATTACTGGATTGCCCCTTAGGACATGCATTCTATAAAAGGCAAGGAGGTCAGTCTTTGAAAACCTAAGTTCAAATTATTAATCAATTCCGATAGAAAAGGTTAAGAGAAATACTCTAGTATTCCCATTCAAAATATTCAGTCGTTGAAGGAGAGAAAAGAAGGATTTGGAGAACATCAATCGAAGGGAAGGAAAAGAATACCGAAAATTCATCTCTCATCTTATTTTATAAGTCCGAAACCAGGTTAGATCCAGGAATTATGTCTTAAAATTAGTGTGGGTAAAAACCGCCTTCACCAGAGAGAAAGAAAGAATGAATCGAGCTAGTCAAATGCTTTATTGCACATAAACTTTACTCGTAAAAAAACTCATTTTCCGTGTTACACGTGTTGAGTTTGAGCTTGAGCCCCAAAATAACTTACTCCATTCGTTCCATTAAAAGTGACCTATATTTTATTTTAGGTTGTCTTAGAGCATCCACAATGCTTGCACCCATAGTGGGTGCAATAGAGTGTGTCCCACTTCTATTGCACCCACTCCAACAATGGTATTGCACCACTTGGGTGCAATAGATTTTATTTTATTTTTGAATTAGTTTTATTCTAGTTTTCATTTTACAATAATTAAGAAATTAAAATTCAAATCCTACATTGATAGAAATAAAAGAAATACAAGAAATTAAAATCCTAAATTACTTAAATTAAAACAAACATAAAATAAAAAATCCTAAAAATCTACGGGATGTTGTGTCGTTGCTTGATCTCCGCCACCTTGCACATGTGAAACGCCAATTCGTCGGGATTCATTTGAGAGGTGTCCCGGCTCATCAACATGCTATCGGCGAGGTCACGTTGAACTTGGGAGAACGTTTCCATTGCATTCACCATATTCGCCATGTACCCAAGAGCTTTTTGGTTATCCTCCGACGTCTCTTCGGCCTTTTTCTTGCCTTTTCGCTTGTCTCTCTTGGCCGCCTTTTGGCCTTGGGGCCGGGTGGAGATACTCGCGTCACTAGAAGTCGTTGTGGGAAGACCGTCGGACCCCTTTGATCGTTTGTCCGAATGGACATCAGAGTGAACATCCTCGCCGAGACTTGCAAATTTCTTGGACTCGCGCAAGATCTTCCATGCATGCGGATACCGGAAAGGAACACGGTACTCGGCTAGCCACATTGCCTCTGCTTGCTCCAGGATTTGAATATCACTCATGCCTGATTTCCATTGATCGTGGCATTTTTTGTGCATGGCCTCAAACCTCTTCGCATCCTTCGACACCCGTTGAAAGTGAGATTTGATTTGCGTGACGTCGCGTGAAATAGATCATTGGGGCCTTTTAGCCTTGTATTCGGTGCAGAGGGAGCCCCAAAACTTCGCCCCTTTTTGGTCGACACCCACCACAGAGTCGTGGGTGTGCTCGCAATACAAACGACAAATTAGCACCGTTTCTGGCGGATAATAGTTGCTACGTTTGGTGGCCGCCGGCATAGAAGCAATCTCCTCCACGTCGGGCTCGGGCTCGGCAACGGCGGCAAAGCGGGGGTTCAAATTGGTGTCCGCCGCTTGAAAGGCATTCGATTCTTGCGTGAACGGCGAGAATCCTTGCCTGGAAGCATTTGATTCGCCGGGGGATGGATTTTGAGGATGTTCACGCCAATAGTTGCTCCAATCGCCTTCCATTGCTATTTGTTTAAATAATTTAGAAGATGAGGAGAATGGATGAATGATTGAGGATGAAGAAGAAAATGAGGTTGTATATGTATATATAGAGGGGGTATAGAAATAAAAAAAGAAAAAAAGAAAAAAGGGCAACGGGAAAAAAAAAACGGTAAAAAACGGCTACTGCATGCATTTTAAATTTTGTTTTTTAATTTTGTTTTTTGGGCCGAAAAGGGGCGCGTGTTTACACGCCCCCTCCTTCGCTCCCGTCTCCGCTGAGTGCGAAGCATCGCCCCCCCCCCCCCCCCTTCACACCCGGGTGCAGCAACGGCAGTGGGTGCGATATGCCGGGTTCGATCCGGCCATCGCACCCACCGCTGCGGATGCTCTTATCATAAGTGGTCTATTTCTATAAGGGTGCGTTCTCTTTGGTTGTAAAATTATCATTTGAAAATGAAGGATAAACAAAATTTCACCCTTTAAATCCTTCTTTTCTTTTCCCACATTTCCTATTTGATCCTTACTCATTCCTCATTTACACTACAAAGGAAGGATAATATTATCACACCATTTTTGGAGGGATTATATTATCCCTCCTTTGTAGTGTAAATGAGGAATGAGTAAGGGTCAAGTAGGAAATGTGGAAAAAGAAAATAAGGATTTAAAGGGTGAAATTTTGTTTATCCTTCATTTTCCCATGATAAATTTACAACTAAAGAGAACACACCCTAAATAGAAAAATTTAACTCTTTAAAAAGTATAGATTCTATCACTTTTATTTAATTTACACTGTGCCGAAATTTTTTGAGTCACTTATAATAATGAGACGGTGAGAGTATTTAGTTTAGTTCGACGATAGGAAAGGTCTAGATGGAGGTCCCAGCCGCCAAGGGCCAACAAGTTAAATTATGTAAATGGGCCTGAAAATAATTCACAGCCCAGAATTTGAGAGACTTAGTGGCCCACAATGTCAATCAACCGTAATGGAAAACGAGTTTTTCACGAGACAGGCTTGTGTTCAATAAAGTGATTGAGTAGGCTAGGTTCGGCTACTTTAATCTAAACACATATTGAAAACTTAATCAAGACGAAGATGCTTGCGTCATTTTGTAATTGGGAACAATTGGATTAATAATCATACCCATTTTTTAGGCTGATAAATTATCACTCAGATTCAGGATTTGTCTACAGTTGTAGCCACTATATATTTGTACTATTAATGATAAAAAAAAAAAATTAATCCTCCACCCTACAAAAAAGAAACCAATTTATCATAATGATTGTATTAAAAGTAAAGAGCCAGAGATAAAAAAGTAGATTCCTAAGTGCACTATCTATTGCGTTTATTTGACAAATATATTGGCATGCAGACTATAGTCCAAAATTTCACCTTGATATCATAAGTAGGCTTATTGAAAGAATTGCTCAAAATAACAAAAGATATGATGCCTAATCATGATTCGATTAAAACATAACGGCTGGGCTGGCAAACTCAGTGAATTGATTAATTGAAAGCATAATATTTTAGGCTGCATTTATTTTGGTTGCATAATTTTCATTGGAAAATTAATACTCTTTCCGTCCCATCAAAAATGACTTATATTTCATTTTAAACCGTCCCATTATAAGTGACCTATTTCTATAAATGAATAATTTTAATCCTTAAAAAAGTGTGGACCCTACTATTTAATTTTAACAAATTTACACCTCCTTAATTCTCATGTCGAAAAGTTTTGAGCCACTTATAGTGGGACGGAAGGAGTAATGAATAAGAAAAGATGAGAAAATGTTATTTTTTTTCTTTTTTTTTATTATATGTTTACTAAAGATGAAAAAACGTTGGAAAATATTTCTACACTCCTACCTTAAGTATAAATGACAGATTTAAACACAATCAAGCAATTTAGTCTTTGACTAGGTTTAAAGTTCATCTCCAACCCTACTTAGGGCATAAAAGCAAGTTCATAAGCTCAAAACTAGCTAGCTAGCGTTAGGTCTCAAATTACTTTAATTTTTCTTATTATACTAGCTTGGGATATTCCAAAAAAGATCTTCTATTAAGTGGCCATTAGATTCAATTTTGATTTTATTTTATATAATGGAATAATTAACTTGTAACACACACACACATGTACACACACACAAATTCACCAATACAAAAACTTGTCTAACACTGCCTCATGGGTCAAAAAATCTACAAATAGTACTTTTATTCGGATGTGAACTAATATTCGATATATAACTATAATTTAATCGCTTGGTGTTCAGTTGTGTTTGAACTATATGTTATATATCTTCACTCGTGAACTTGTCTGTTAATAAAACTCTCCCCTGCATCAATAAATATATACATACACGTATTATATGTGTATATAAATTTCAATAAATTTATTAATAGACGATTATTTTGTTAAATAAGGCTCGTCATCTATCCCTTCACCCTTCATATATATCTTGAGAATCTATCAAATTAGATTATTGCTTAAACATCTTTTTCTACCATAGAAAATGGAGAATCCAAATTGAAAGAAGGAAGGGGGGGGGGGGGGATGTAAAAAATCTATTATGTACAAACTGACTAATTATAACTTTACCTACTCATTTTTTCGCGCTTTAATTAGTTGAATTTGATTTGTCCCATTCATCAAGTTGTGAAGAGTTGCATGTTGTGGAAATGAGCTCTAATTATTAGATGGTTTTAGAGCCAACTTTTTGCATTTGGGTTTATATATATAAGCATAATTGTACAGATTAAGACAAGCTGACGTCAAGCAATCGCACTCATCCAATATATTTGTCTGCGACTTGTTCGAACTCTCTCTCTTTTTTTTTTAAGATGAGAATTATTAATGCAAACTTGTTCGTACTAAAACTTCTTCCACTTTCTGATCCCCATTTTCATGTAATCGCTCTTTCAAATTTCCTCAACAATGGTAAAAATGCTTGTATTTCTATAAGATATAATGATTTTGGAAGCTTTAGCTATATATGAGGGTCATTAACAATGCATTATCGAAAAATCTAAGTGCATCATCTATGATCATTTGTAAATTCAAGATAGAAAATAAAATATTGGTATCTCTTAATTAATATTGTCGTTAGCCAGCACTATGTTGGTCTTGGTTGAATTATGTATGTATCCTTAAAGAGTTGGATGGAGCTAAGATTTATCTCATTTTCTTTTGAAGATATATAGGAGGATCTATGTATAGAGTTGAGTGAGATCAATTTGTATTCATGCTAGAATTTCACAGATCGAATATGCATCAAAATTAAGCATGTTTAAAAGAATTCATATTGAAACCGACTGATTTTTTATAGTTCACGTTATAACTACTGGAAAAAAAGTTTATTCTAAAAAAAATTTGAAATTTATTTTATGAGAGCCTAATACTATTTTAATAATATCAATTAAATAATTTAATTGAAATATGTATAATATCTTTACTCTTATTAAAAAATGTATTCAAATTAAAAAAAATTAATTGTCCAATTCAGTTTATAATAAGTATTAAAAAATGAATATTATTGGTAGAATTTAAATGAAAGTTAAAAATTAATTGAATATTACTTTCCATCGAATAAAACTTTATCAAGAAATCGATTAAAAATAGGATATAAATTAGTTATATCATAAACCATATGCACCTTTTAAAAATTTCAGCAATAGTTTATGTCACAATATATTTATATTGCTAATGGCTAACCATCTAGTTTTTTTTAGCTAACTTGCTAGAACAATCGAAAATTATGATCGATTAGTCCATGTGTTCCAGTACCAGTAAAAGTAATTCCACGTCATCCAATTAGTTTTCTCAATCACATGGGCTAATCATGCTTAAGAGGGATAATTAACAAGCACATAATAGTTGATTCTAGAACACATAGCAGTTTGGGTGGTGGAGATTGTCAGCAAGGGAGACAGACGTACATATAATTATTTTAAATTGAATAAGTACATCTACTTTTACAAATAAAATTAAAGAAAAGAAAAATGTGCAAGTTGATCAGAGAGGTTATAGATCATCTTAGAATAAATAAGTTCGTCAGAGAATTGCAGTGGGGTCTTAATTAGGGGAAAAAAGAATTGTGCCATTGATCTTCATTAAATATTTAATCCCATTTTATAAGTGCTGAATTTTTTATGTTATACTTTGTTTTTTGTCAAAATGTAATACTCCCTCTGTTTTTTTTAAGTGTCACATGGAGAAAAAGTACATATATCAAGGAAGTTGGAGTATTACTTTTGTGCCCATATTTATTATTTTCAAAGTGTAATAAATTTATTCTCAAATTTTGAAATAGGACACTTAAAAAGGGGTAAAGTAGGAACTTTGTTATTTTTTATTCTCAAATTTTGAAATAGGACACTTAAAATGGAACAATAAATTTATCTTAATAGGACACTTAAAAAAAACAGAGGGAGTATGTATTAGAAGCTGTAAGAATTTGAGTGCTGAAAATGCTACGCAAAACATAAATTGTGCAATATGAGGATATATATTCTGTGAATGTCGGACAAAAACAATTTTATTTTTATTTTTGAAATCACAATAATTTAATCAAGAATTATAAAGCACTTACTTTAACCAAGATAAAATCATGCCACATAGTAAATGGCTGTGAGTGATGCATCGTAGCTGCGCATATTCATGCAAATTAAATTTTCAAAGATTGTTGAAAAAGTTAGAATTAATTAGTGGTAGTGAGCAAATACTCTGAGGCTTCGCGTCAACTTCAGACATTTTGTTGAAAAAGGTGCGATTAGTGGTGCCCAAATGATTTCTTCAGTCCCACTAATTACTTTCTACTACTCTGTTGAACTATTTTGAATTAATTTAATCTTCTTTTTGTCTTTCGTTTTGCTGATCATACTTTTATATTGACTTAAATCAATAGTAAGCTTAATTAGGACAAATCTTTATTAGATTTCAACTCTGCTACGGAGGTCGTACTAATAGCTAACTCGTGATAGCTGCCTTTTTTTTGGGTCGGTTTAGTGCTTTCCATCATATATAGAACCCATTAATTTATCTTAACTACTCAAAATCAGTTTTATCAAAAAAAAAAAAAAAAAAAAAACAACTCTTCAAAATTAGTTTGAGTTGTTAATTAATGTCGTGTCTTAATTTTGTTGTGCAGAAGTAATAATTTTCGGTAAGTGGTAGGTGGTTCTGTTAACAAATTTATATTGAAATCGTACATATTTAAAATTTTAAACACTCCCTTCATTTTACCAAATTACTCCCTTTGTTTTGAATTGTACATGTCTTGAATTGTACATATATAAACACTCCCTTTCTTTTGAATTGTACATGTCTTAAAACTTTCTTTCACTAAAATAATCTTATTTAACATTTGTGAGAATAATATATAGAACAATAAATAAGGAGTAAGGGTGGGCTCGGAGCAAAAGAAAATACATTGGGTTAAGTGGAACGAAATCTGTGAGGAAACGAGTAAGGGTGGGCTCGGCATTAAGGATTTGGGAAGTTTCAATTGTGCTCTCATGGCAAAATGGATTTGGAGATTTTTGACTGAACTCGATTCCTTGTGGGTGCGGATGGTGAAAGCTTGCAATGGGGAATGGGTTTGGGACAAGGAAGGTCTCTCTTGCTATAGGGGTGGCGATGCAAAGTCCAGTTGGTGGAAAAAGGTTGCCGAGCTTAGTCGGGGTGAGAGAGGTACTTGGTTTCGTCAAAATGTGGAGATGAGGATTGGTAACGGGCAATCCATTTCCTTTTGGCACCATCATTGGGCTGGAAATTTCAAACTCTGTGACAAATTCCCAAGACTCTTCCGGCTTTGTGATAATCAAAGGGGCATGCTCAGCGAAATGGGGACGTGGGCCGAGGATAAATGGGCTTGGAGGGTGGAATGGACTCGCGGTCTTAGAGAACGTGAGGAAAGTCAAGCCAATGACCTCCTAAACCTTTTAAATAATTTCTCTTTAAAGGTTGGCCTGGAGGATGGATGGATTTGGAAACGCTCCATCAATGGAGTTTATGCCGTTAAGTCCGCCTACATTGCTATCCGAGAGGCTACTGGAACGAGTAATTCCCAAACAACGAAGAAGGAGTTTGCGAGTATCTGGAAAGCGGCAGCCCCCCCCCCCACAAAGTGAGAACAACGGCTTGGAGAATTTTCAAAGGCCGCCTTGCGACGTGTGACAACCTCCACAAAAGACAGATTCAAGTTCCAACATCGGCGTCTCAGTGTCCCTTTTGTAAATCTCATCCGGAGGACATGAAGCATTTACTTTTCTCCTGCTCTCTCTCGATGAACAGCTGGAAAATTATCTTGAAATGGCTTGGAGTTCAAGCGGCGCTACAATAATCTCCGTCCGAGCATTTTCTTGCCTTCACTAATCTTGGTAAGAAAGCGATGGTCAAATTTCTCTCTAGTGTATGGATTTGTACTACTTGGTGTATTTGGAAGATGAGGAATGAGTGTGTGTTCAACCAAGGGAAAGGTGACATTGAGAAAATGGTGACCGAGATTAAGTCGAGATTATGGAGTTGGTCTAAAGTTTACAAGTTGGGAGCGGCGAACTCGGATTTTCGTTCCTGGGTTTTTTCTCCAAAGGTTCTGAACTGAAGGGGTAGTGGCTGTTTCTGTTTCGTTTTTGTGGTGTCTTCTTGGGTGGCTCTTTTTTCCTTGTTTTTTCTCCCAGTGTGTTCTGCTGGTGTTCTTCTGGTGCGTGGGTGGTTCCCTGCTGTAAGCTTCTTTCCTTTGGTACTTCTTGTACCTTTATTTTCTTTTATTAAATTTTTTCTCCTTTCTTGACCAAAAAAAAAAACAATAAATAAGGATAAAGTAGAACAAATATATAAATTACACGTTCTTTTTTTGAGGAAACATATAAAGTACATTTTCATAAACATATTAATTGTGTTTTCTTATTATGTGTATGAAAAAAAAAAAACTATTTAAGTGAGACAAACGATTAAATACTCCCTCCGTCCCACTGTATCTGAGACTCTTTCTATTTTGGGCGTCCCACTGTAAGTGAGACTCTTTCCTTTTTAGGCAAAAGTTTTTTTCTTCAAACACCTTTTTACTTTTTCACTTACACACAAAATACACTTTTCTTAATTCTCGTGCCCAAAAAAAAGGTCTCAGTTACAGTGGGACGGAGGGAGTAGAAAATATATTTTCACAAAATTTACGCAATAAAAAAACCACCCATGTTGAATTTGGGCTTTCCATGTCATGAATACAAATACAAAAATATAGGCTTTTAGCCATATTTACAATGAGGTGGTCTTGGGTACACCCGGGTGTATCGTACCTTCGGGTTGACCCGTACTCAAATTCTGACCTGCATTCTAATTCAAACTCAAATCATGATTTAATCGTGTAAATGACACTGTGTATAATCGACACTAAATATAAATGACAATTGACACTATAAGATTGTAAATGACACTATAATATTTTAAATAACAGTATAACATTGAAAATGACACTATAACATTTTAAAATGTTACAATGTTATTTATATAATTAAATAGTGTCAATTATAAGCAGTGTCATTTATATAACTGAATAGTGTTATTTACACGATTTGGATCAGGATGCGGGTTTAAATTAGTATGCGGATCAGGATCTGGATACGGGTCAACCCGGGTGTACGGTACACCCGGGTATACATGAGATTTTGTAATTTGCAATTATATCCACAAATTAGAATATTTTTGCAATATTTCAAAAATTAAACTATTTTTGTAACTCATTAATCCAAAATTCAAACAATAAATTGTAATTTACTAATGTTCTTATATATGAGGAAACACTATAACATGGATTTGAATCCTTATCTATTTGAATTATATATTTTGAAGAATATTAAGAATGTGAGTAGTCGCATTCGACAATGAAAAAACTAGGAAAAGAAAATTCCTTATTGATTGACTTCAAAAGAAAAAAAGAAAAAAAAAAAAAACTGTTCTGTTTGACATGTGGCATGTTGCACTATCCGAGTTCCGCGCTCTCACGTATTACAAACGAAACCAAACATTACAATGAACAACACGTATATATTAATTAACACCAAATTGGACAAATATTGAAGTAGGCAAACAATATATTTTTGGTTTGAAGAAGTTCAAACTCAATCAGCATTGACATTTCATTTGCAACCTGACATGAGACATGCATACGCTTTTAATTTATTCTTCTGTATTTAGAATTGCTATAAATAAATACCTAGAGAGAATGATAGTATATAATAATAAAAAAAAATCTCATGCATGAATAAATTGTGTTTTTATATATACATTAATGGTGTTAATGAAATAAATAGCTAGAGAGAATATATAATAAAAAATTATTTATCATGCATGGATAAATTGTGTTTTTATATATACATTAATGGTGTTACAATAACTTTTGGTCAACTTTAACATAAAGAGACTTAATTAGAAGCCCTTATTTTAATTTCCTAAGTTGTCTATCGAATATAAATGCGAAGTATTTTAGTACATTTGATACCAATTAAGACTAATCGTATATTCGTATCAGTTGTATTAAGTCGTTGCGTGTCAGGATTGATACAATAATCCCTGTTAAGTGTGCATGCCACATAATTTGTTTGCCACATATATATAAAAGATATTGCGTTATACTTGTATTTTATTATTCAAGTGCTTAATTTGTTTTTTATTTCTTTTTAGAGCCATATGTGTTTTTAGATAATACGATAAAATGACATTTAAATTAAAGATTCATATATTTGAAAACATAAATTTTAGCATTAATGGGCATTTGAATTGAAAGATAAAATTGCCAAATTCAGCAAACGTGCTTGACAGGAAAAAAAATCTTCATCCTATTCAGTTCTTGACACGTTCCTACTCTTAATTAGTATATATATGGATTGGTCGGAAACATTGGTATAAAACAAAAAATTCTATGTTTTTGGCAATCAGATTATCCAATCCATTTCCTATAGCCAGCTACCAATTAATAACATATAGGAGTATATCAATTTTGTTGGGACAATTTTCATGAACGAAAAAGGTTTATTTGAATTTGTTGATTACTTTAGATGCTCTCACTCTCACGCAAAAACGACGAAAACTTAATTTTCTGCTAAAGCCAAAAACTTGAGGTCAAATGCACAAGAGATTTAAAGTAAACAATAAGAAAATATTTCAAAATAAATAAATAAAAAATCCGTAGTTCTGAGTGCTGAATATTTTGCTTTGATATTGACTTAAAAGAGAATCAATGGTATCATATCACTTATCGTTTAGAAATTGAAGAGAATACATAGAGCGATATTTTCTTTTTTCAGAAATTTAAAGTCCTTATAATGGAATCTACATCCTCTACGCGTGCTAATCAATAATCAGTGCTATGAGCGTATATCCAAAAATAATTCAAAGTGGAAATACTTCCACATTTTTTTGCTAACACCTTGCGTCAAATTTTCAAATACACAAAAAGTAGCTAAATTAGCCTAATTATACACACTGGCTATGTCATAGATTTTCTTAGGACTTTGTGGAAGGACATTAATTATCATAACTTTATCTATTATGAAAATAGCACATAGTATGCACCGAAGTAGGGGTGAGCAAAACCGGATCAAAATCGACGGACCGGACTGAACCGATCGATTTTTTCGGTCCGGGCCGGTTTTGGTTCATGTATTGTTCCGGTCCGGTCTTATTTTCTTGGACCGAAAATATTTCGGTTAAGTTTCGGTCCCGGGGAGGCCAAAATCGACGAAAACCGGACCTAACCGAATATATATATATATATATATATATATATATATATATAGGCTAAAGTTCAATGAAGAAGGCCTAAATATAAGAAAGAAGAGAGAAGTAATCTAATCCGTTGATCTTATCTAATCTAACGGACATGATTTATTCACGCCATGTTCAACGGATTTTTTCGTTGAACATATGGGGGGTCGAAACCCAGAACCCCCAAAAATATTGTATATGTTCACGAATGTTCAACGAAAAAATCCGTTGAACATGGTGTGAATATATTATGTCCGTTAGATTAGATAAAATCAACGGATGAGATTACTTCTCTCTTCTTTCCTATATTTAGACCTTTTTCATTGAACCTAACCCTATATATATATACTCCCTCCGTCCACCAATTCAAGGCCTACTTGCCTTTTTGGGACGTCCACAAAAACAAGGCCTACCTATTTTTGGTAAGTTTTTATTCATTATTTAATCAAAAAAGTCAAAGATTCTTTACAAAAAAGTGGGACCCTTTCTCCACTCAACTAATAAAAATACACTTTTTTCTTAAAAAGTGGGACCCTTTCTCTACTCAACTAATAAAAATACAATTTTTCTTAAAACCCGTGTTTTTTCCCCTAGGCCTTTAATTGGTGGACGGAGGGAGTATTAAATAGGGGGCGGTTATTCAATAAACCACCCTTATTTTAAGAATTACGAACCAGTAAAAATGCATGAATTTTATGTATAACACGCATGAATAAACTGTATAAAGGCATGAATTGCGAAAAATAATTTTTTGCTACCTTTGGTATTCGAACTCAGGACCATGAATTTATCCAACAAGGTGATGAATCAATCGTAGATCTTGATGATCTAAGGGCTGAAAATGGTTCCTAATTTATATTTTAAGAAGCGTTCTTATTTTAGCCTTCCCCATATTAAATATATATTAAATATTTTTTATTAATATTATTAATATTTTTATTAATATTATTACTATTTTTGTTAATTTCTAATATTTTTGTTAATATTTCTAATAATATTATTAATATTTTTATTAATTTTTAATATTTTTATTAATGTTTTCATTAATATTATTAATATTTTTATTAATTTCTAATATTCTGAAAATTGTCGGTTTTGGACCGAACCGGACCGAGAACCGATGGCGATTTCGGTTCGATTTCGGTTCGATCCTAGGACTTCAGTTGGTCCGGTTCGGTCCAAAAAATATTGAAAATTCGGTCATCGGTTCGGTCCGGTCCGGACCGACTGCTCACCCCTACACCGAAGTTAGATTAACAACATATACTTAGAGGGTGTTTTTTTTTTGAGCGACTATTTAGAGGGTGTTTGGTTAAATTTATAAGTTATTTAGAAGCTTGTAATCTCTTGAAAATTACTCCATCCGTCTCACGAATCTTGACACGTTTTTCTTTTTGGGCCGTCCCACGAATCTTGACACATTTCCAAATAAGATAGTAATAATTATTATATGTTCTCTCCTACTTTATCACTTTTATACTTTATTAATTATACATTTAAAACACTAATCTACAACTCCTTAATTCCCGTGCCGAAACCAAACGTGTCAAAATTCGTGGGACGGAGGGAGTAATTTATAAAATAATTAAATTTCTTAAACAATTTATAAATTGTAAAATTAAGCTCCGACAATTTATAAATTCTCCAAAAAAATAAGTTCCTCAATACTAACTTATTTTTTCATGACTTTATTAACAACAATCATTTTATTTAATAATCCTACAGTAGTTTGCCAAACACCACTTATTCTATTGCAAAGATCAAATTGATTTTGATAACCAAACAATGGCTAGTTCTTCGCCGTCGCATCCACTGTCATCACTTTGATAACAAATTGATTTTGATAACCGAAAAAAGGCCTCGTCTTTATTTTTACTAAGCTCGTAACATTATTCCATGATTATAGTATGCGAAGATCTGAATGTGTGCAATTATGTAACAGTTCAAGTTGAATCGTCACATAATTAAAGGTATTAGAATCAATTATAAATGACTACTATTTGCATTTTCTATAAAAATAGATACTATTTTCCTATATTAAAGAAAATTAATAAGCTACAGTATAAGTTTGCCTCTTCACTTGCGTCTCTAATTAGTTTACATATATACTAGTATTATTTAATTTAATTCAGCGCACTTACATAACCATACATATGACCACCGTCACGTCTACATCATCGACCAATCGTATCGCACAAAAATACATAGTCTCATGTACAAGTACTGCGGCATATGTATATTTATACCCTAAACTAAATTAAATACAACATATATATACAATTAAATTATATACTAATTGTATCTCTCCGAGGCGCGAGTTTCTTCTCCGGCAAGTCGGCGGCGGGCGGCTGAATCTCAACAACCACATGATCACCGTCGACGGGGCTGACGATTCCACGGTGAAGAATCTGCTGCTGCGGCGGCGCCTGCTTCTCGGCAATTGACTTCGGATTCTTGAAACGCGCTTTTCGGGAAAGTTCGCGAACCGAGAGAGCGATTTCGTCAACGCAGTTAATGATGTCGATGAGTACGGAAGCGATGACGAGTAGCGGCACCATCTCCTGCAAATCCGGCTTCGACGGCAGCGACGAGTTGTGGAGCATGGTTTTCAGTCGATCGGCTGCCGATTTGGCTTTCTGCGCGTGGGTTTCCGCGGATTGCGGCGGCTGCCTCATTTTCTTGATTGCGGTGGCGATTTCATTAAGGGCCTTGCCGGATTCTGTGCTCATTTCGACGCATGACTGTCGGATTCTGATTTGGAATTCTGAGGTCGCCGTTTTAAGAGATTTAGAATTTGTGTATGCATTTAGTGATTCCATGAGGCATGCACATTCCCTACTCAGGCCTCCGATCCTTAAGTATTGTTTCCATGGATGGTTGAACTTGAATTTACCGTGAGGTGGCTCCCACCATGCAAAATTAGCCTGTCACCATTTTTACAAATTGCAAGTATTAGATTAATTACACCCTTTTAATTAACCAAAACCTGGATAAAAACTATGTATATATATATAGTTGGAAAATCGATCGACATTCGCCGGAAACTCTGAAGAGGAAGAAGGGGTGATCGAAGAGTGAATTAAGTGGATTGCCACTCATCTCGCGCCTTCATTATTTTGATAGATAAAATATATATAGTAGTAGTATTTTTTTAATCTGATATGCGGAAAAAGGGAAAGAGGAAAGGGAAAGAAAAAGAAAGGGGTGGTACGAAATCAAAATGGTGTCTTTTAACTAAGAAAATAAGATAAAAATATGAGATCAATCCCATGCCATGTGCGCTAATAAATGATTTGTGAATATTACTCACCAACGATTCCTCTGTGGCCTTAGAATTAAGCACGTTTTTGTAGCCTTTGAGAAACGATTTCTCGACATTCTTGGCGCCTGAATCCTTGATGCTTTCATCCCCAGAAAACGTTAGAAGCTCACCTCCAAATCCTATAAAGCAGAAATAAATAAAATTAATACAATAAAAAAAAAGTCACATTTTAAAAAAAGAACTAAAACAAGTCACCAACGTGGTCGCCAATGTAATGAAATTCTTTCTAAGAAGAAAAGGACACAAATCACAATATACCTTGTAAAAAAGCAGCAAGCTTTTCAATATTTGCAGCGACCAGATAGTGCAAATCCTGACCCGCCCAAACCGGGCAGAAGAATATGGATATGATCATACAAGTGGCCCCGCCTATGAGAATGGTGGAGAGCCTCTGATGGGCCAGCTCCAATATCTGCCCCACCCGGTAACCCGACACCGCCACCAGGCTGAAAGTCAGTATAAATATCAACACTCCGTAATCGTACTTCCTCTTCACATTCGGAAAAAACCGCGTAAACGTAGAAACCGCAGCTGCATTTGCATCATATATACAATTAATATCACATTAATTTTTTTACATTTCATGTAAATATTTGATGATTAACTCATTCATTAATTTGTACCTAAAGAGAAAACCATGAGTCCGAGCACGACAGGCTCGCCTTTCTCGCCGCAGACACTGGCCAAATACTCGGCTCCGACACCCAAAGCGCCGGCAAGCAGCGTTGCGCAGCCTCGGTTGATGCATTTTGATAGGGTTCCGCCTATAATAATATTATGCTTCAAATTAATTTAACAAATTATTTATTGTTAATTATGTATAGTGTGATGCATGCTTACCGACAGTGAACTCAAAGACAACGACAACAGTTAAGATTGCCCACATTCCAGCCTGTCCGAAGCCGTCATAGAGGGGTCTGAAGTAATAGAAGAAGGAGACCAATGTCAAAGCCAATCCGACTTTGGCGGAGTGTATGATCCTTCTTGGATCTTCCTCTCCAATTTTCTTAATTTTGTTGATGAATTCGGCTGTGTTTGATTTGAGTTTTGCAGGAAAGGAGGCCATGTGAGATTTCTCTTGGTTTTGTGAGTTCATCTCCATGATGGTGGTGGTGGTGGTGATGGCTGGTGAGATGGAGAGAAGAGAAGCTCTATAGATATTAACTATAGAGTGCTGATGGTGATGGTAAGCTTCCAAGTTCCAACATATATATAGGCAAAGTGGGAAATGATAGCTGTGTGTTTGTGTGAGAGAGATAGGGGCAATAAATGTAATTTAGAGGATGCTCACCTCCCAGCTTTTACACAACAATATTAAAGCACTTTGCCACTTTTGAATCAGGTTTTTCATTAATTTTAAAACTGGAACCAGGAGAACTATAGCTATTGTTATCTTTCAAAGTTATTCAAGGAAGTTTGAACATCTAATTAATTTATTTATCTATGGGACGATATCACGTACAACTTCTCTCCTATAATATGCACAATTAATTAATTTTTTATAATGCATTTTATATATTATATAATCTATTTTTATGACAACAATAGATTACATAATAATTTTTTTGATCAAGAAAAAAGATTCATTTCATTAATAGATTACATAATAATAAAAAAATGGTTCAAATTGATCAGTTTAACTTACTACAAAAGGAAAAGTTTATATTTGATCATCTATCCAAAATTTAATTTCAATACTCAAATGTTGAAGTGGATTTTAACACAAAATATATGGGAAATGGACTTGGCCTCAAAGCAACAAAGTTTTTCTCCATTTAATTTAAATAATAATAATAAAAATAATCATCACCATCACCATCATCATCATCATCTTATATAATAATATATGTTTTTTTTAAAAATGAAATTTGAATTTTAGGACATTTTTGTTATTTTTTTGGTAGCTCATACTTACTTGTAAATTGAAAGGGATCCATCAAAAGCGTGTTTGTGGTATGGAGGCATAAGTTTTAATAAATAGTTGAGAGATGATGTGTATAAAGTGGAGAAATAGATTTATCAAAGTTGATTTATTAGACAACTGTAAATAATATGTTAGATGTGTTTTTTTTTATATATATAAATATTGAGTATGAATTAAGTTAAAAAATATAAAGGTATGTGTAGTAAAATGGAAACGTCACACTACTTATTATCAACGAATCAAAATATTAAAAATTTCATACTTCATATGGACGGAAGAAATTGAAAGAAGCTAGTAATTCAGGATAACTCCATTAAAAAGTTAATGATTTTAAGTATTAAATTGTAAATTTATTTAAAGGTTATATTGAGGTGCAATTGATACGCAGTACTATAGTTTATTGATATTCGCTTTATGCTAATGTTTTTATGTTTGATCATAGCTATGATGACAAAAGTACCAATTACACAATCATCAAAACTAAGAAAACTATTTTCGGCGAAAGGTGGATTTTTTCCTGTATCTGGACTTTTTCTTTTTCAATACTGGGGTACAGCTTTCCTATTAATTAAACCATAAAAATACTCAAACTTTTAACAATTGTTTGTTCTTCGTCGAGTGCTGTTTCCCACCACTTCACACTTTCACACACGCAAATACACATACCTCCACCAAGATAATATACACGTACACATTAATCTTATATATATATATATATATATATATATATATATATATATATATATATATTCAGAATTAGTAATTATTAACAAGCCAAGCTCATTTTCGAAAGCTATTTTTATCAATCGGTGAAATGATCCTCTATATATTTAAATTTTATTATTTTGATTTTGAAAAACATATACGTGGCAGTTCATATATACAAGAGTAATACTTCATAAATAATAACGTTAATACGACCATGTGTGGGTAGTTTATTATTATTATTATTATTATTATTATTATTATTATTATTATTATTATTATTATTATTATTATTATTATAGTGCTATCCTATTCGATGTTCATTTGCACGATTTTCTTACCATAGTCGTAGCAGCCACGAAATTTCGGCAGATTGCCCAAACCGGTCGAATTCGTAGTTGACGAGAAATAATAAATGTTGGGGAAAAAGGGAATAAATATTCAATGTAATTTATGATAAGTGGACTTGAGTCTCTAAAATGTACGGCTCATATCAATTCTCGCGTACGGAAACTTAGGAATATAACGCTTCCCCACTTTATGATATCAACATGTTGATTTAAGGCAACTCTCCCGATAATTAATGGCGCTTCACGTTTTTGTAATAACTAGGCGAGTGGATCGGATGTGCGTCTCGCATATTACCTCTTCTTTAATACTCGTCCCAACTTTTAGTATCCAATTTTCATTTTTTTATCGTCCTATATTTTAGTATTCATTTCTATTTTAAGTAAAAGTAGATAAGACCCTTACTTTTTTTTGATAAGAAAAAAGGAATTTATTAAAAAACCTTTGGTACCAGCAGTACCAACAACACACACAAAATCACACAGATGCATCATCTGCACCCAACCCACAATTTCGAAACAAGACAAAAAAATACTCCCTCCGTCCGCCAATAGTAGACCACTTTGGTTGGGCACGGGAATTAATAAAATTGTTGATGATTTTGATGTAGTGGAGAAAGGGTCCCACCACTTTATGAGATGTGTGGTTGAGATTGAATTTGAGGTGGGTTTTTTTTATAAATAAAGAGTGTTTGTAAGGATAAAAGATTAAAGTGGGTGGTGGGACCATTTCCAAAAAAGGAAAGTGGTCTATTCTTTGCGGACGCCCAATATAGTAAAAATGGTCTACTTTTGGCGGACAGAGGGAGTATAAAAGATGAGACTCTTATTCTACTCACAACATACACAATCGCTTTATTAAAATTCGTGTCACTCTCAATTGGATACTAAAAGTTGGGACGGAAGGAGTACTTCTCTTGTCTCATTAGACTTATCTCATTTTTTTTGCCACGATTATTAAGAAGAATATAATTAATATAGTAAAAATATATAAAAATGTAAGATCATATTATTTGTAGTACTGTAAAATAATTATCAAATATAAAACATGACAAGATCAATGGAACAATTCAAAAAGAAAAACATGACAAATTCAATAAGACGGAGGGAGTACTAAAATTTATTTATTTAAAATAATAATATTTAATGCTATTAATTCTTGATTATTAACTTAATGTTTGCAAGCAGATGTGAAAAAGTAAATAAAAAATAAAATAAAATCTTATATATGTGTATAAATTTGACCATCAAAATTATATTGTAGTTATAATGATAATATATAATACTATAATGAATAAGTAAGATTAAAGGAAGAAAATGCACATATTATATTTTTCTAATTACAAGGCAAATCCCTACACCACAACACCTTCAATTAGGGGGAAATTCATCATTAATCTTTGAGATCCCAACACCTAAACAAACCCTAGCCTCCAATTTTGTCCTCTCCAACCCATAACCTTCCTCTACCATTTTATTTCTTCCACACACAAAATCACCATAACCAAGGGTAGAAGGGGAAGGCTTGGAAATGAGCTCATCGAGACTACAAGATTGAAAATAAGGATTATATAAGATTTTGTCTATGAATCTCTATCTTTTTATATCTTATTTATGTCTTCTTATGTCTTGGGATTTGTTTTGAAATTTAGTCCCTATGATAACTTTCCTTCGAGTCATTCTCCAATTTATTTACTAAGTTTATTTTGTTGTTTTTGTTTGCTTTCTTTATTTAGCTTGTTTTAGTTATCAACATCTTTTGAACTTTGATTATCAAATGGGATGAAAAAAACTTATTAGTATTTAGAAGTGTGAATTCACCAATTCTTGTGGAATATACGACCTTGCTTCCACTTATTACAACTGCACCCAAAGTGTAGGAAGTCTTATTCTTAACTACTACCATGCATATTCTTATAATTTGGTGAGTTCGAGAGTTTTTTAGGACAATAACTTAGATTGATTTGGAAATTAGGACAATAACTTTCGAACTTGTAAAAATAGGACACTAATTTTTTTAAGAGTAAAATAGGACACTAATTAATAAGTGTTGCATCCGCAGGACATTTTTTGGCCAATTATCGGCCGAGAAATGTCCTATTTTTACGACGCTTAATGCATACATTTAGGAAACTCCTTATATATTATTCATACACACTTAATGCATTAAATATATATGTAATAAATGAATTATAGAAGCTCTTAATTATTTTGAAAGAATTAGGTTTGTAGACTAATAATAAATACATAACTCCACACAAAATATTGTCAAACTATGCATTAATTTAATTTGAAAACTGAAAGTTGAAAAAAAAAAATAGTACGATTACTTGATGAATGTATAATTGTTTCTTACTGTAATTATTGATTAAATTTTGAATATATCATAATAGTCGTTCATACTTGTTTTATAGTTCACCTCGTAGAAATTGAAATGAGTGAGAACATTTTACGGATCTTAAAGCTGAACAAAGCTTGTAAAATTAATCTTTACTTAAATTTAATTACTTAATATAATGAAGCAAAACCTTAACAAAGTGCAACATACGAATCATACACATTTTTACATATCATATTGGTAGTTGGTGAATTGGATGGCATGCTGATGACTGATTGAGATCCTATCGAGTTTATGTTCTTACTACATTAAAAAAAAAAGTGAAAATTATTTTATAATAAAAACCATACAGTTAGCTTGTTTTCAACAGAAACTAAAAAAAATCTACTCCCATCGTCCCAATTCAAATGACCCAATTTCTATTTTGGGTTATCTCATTTCAAATGATCCAATCCAAATTTAGAAATAAAATTAGGCATTTAACACTACTTTTTGGGTTATCCCACCACCACTTTACACCTTTATCACACATTTCTTAAATTCAGTGTCCAATTTTTTGAGTCATTTGAAGCGGACGAAGGGAGTATAGTTTAATAAATAATACTGACATAATTGACCAAAATAAAAAAATTAATCTAAAATCTAAAAGATTTTTAAATACAAATCTAACTCATTTCACATTCTTAGAAGACATGGATATTACAAGGGGTTATAATATCTATAATCTGTAGCTCCAAAACAGTTATCACGAATTTTGAAATTGCTCCTATTTTAAAAAAAATTCTTCAGGATTCATAACCTTTCGTCTTCTTCTGAATTATGTCTTCTAATTGTACGTAGTGTTCTATATATAGCTCCTCTACTTGAGTTTAATTTGGCTGAATTTTTATTTTGGAAGAAAATTGCAACAAAATGTAAGTTCGTATTACTAGTGTACAAATTAAATTCACGAAAAAAAGTTAATTATAGCCAAGTTCTTGATTTTAGAAGCAACTAACCCAATATATATTTAAATATTCATTTGTGCTAGTTTCCAGGGAAATTCCTAATATTTTTACTTGGTGTTTTAATTTCTTACTATTATTAATTTATGGCTGGGGATCGGAGCAACGCTAAACGACATGGCTGCTGACGTTTTCGCGTTGAAATTTTTATTGTATTTCTTTTCTTTCTTTCTTCTGACCTGCATGGCTGCATTTATGTTGTATCAGTTTCAACATGTAATAAATCACTCTGTACCTCAACCTCTTAAAATTGATTATTTTCCTTTGTTGCAGCTCGCCAATTCTTGGGTGCGACGGGTGGACCCGGCTCCAAACCCGTCCTCCTGACCCGAAACTCTGACCCGCATGAGTTTGACCCATACTCCTAATTAATTATTACATTTGTTTATAATAATTGTTACTTTTAATAAACATAATATATATACATTTGTTCATATAAATGTATATTGATATGTATAATATTTTATATTGAATGAAGGTAAATATTTATATTAATATAAGTATATATTTGTGCGACCAAATGTATATCTTATGCTTATTAAAAGTAAATACTCCTATTAGGGTTTAGTGTTCAGGCTTAGGGTTTAGTTTACAGGGTTTAGGGTTTAGAAAATATAATACTTTATATTAAATGAAGGTAAATACCTATATTTATATAAGTATACATTTGTGCGAACAAATGTATATTTCATGCTTATTAAAAGTAATAATTATTATAAACAAATGTAATAATTTAGGATTCAGGATTTCGGATCTGGGCACGGATCGGATCGGGCGCGGGTCGGGGCGGACCCGTCGCACTGGAGTGCGACCGCCGCATGCAAGACTGGCCCGTTGCAGCTACATATAGCACTGAACAAAAAATGTTGGTTAATTTATTTATTTAGTTTGCTTTCCCTTTTTTGCTCTAAAAAGTCCTTATTAGCGGATAATTTTAAGTAGCTATCTCCCAATCCAGTTTTTCGGTTAAATTTTTTGGTTGCACTTCATATCATCAATATACATAGATGCATGAGTGGTTTTCGTGAATCGTGGGAACTATGTGAACGTATTAGAAACCAATCTAATTTATATAGAGATCTAGATATTGATTAAATAAAGCGCCGTGATATTGATTTTCACATTGAAAAATATATGTTAAATATATAATAATGCATCTTTTATAAATATTTATTTCATATATTACAATAACATATCTTTATGATTGTAATTTTAAATATAATGCATATATCTTTCTACTTAGAGTATATAATTAATTATATATATACTAATTGCCTCTCTCTAAGGCGGCTCACTCTTCTTCTCCGGCGAGTCGGCAGCCGGCTGAATCTCAACAACCACATGATCACCGCCGTCAGCAACGTGGCTGACGATCCCACGGTGAAGAACCTGCTTCTCGGTAATTGACTTCGGATTATTAAAATGCGCTTTTCGTGAAAGTTGGTGAACCGATTTCGTCAACGCAGTTAATGATGTCGATAAGTACAGAAGCGATGACGAGTAGCGGCAGCATCTCCTGCAAATCCGGCTTCGACGGCAGCGAGGAGTTTTGGAGCATGCATTTCAGTTGATCCGCTGCCGATTTGGCGTTTTGCGCGTGGGTTTCGGTGGGGTGCCTCATTTTCTTGATTGCGGTGGCGATTTCATTAAGGGCCTTGCCGGATTCTGTGCTCATTTCGACGCATGACTGTCGGATTCTGATTTGGAATTCTGAGGTCGCCGTTTTAAGAGATTTAGAATTTGTAGTGATTCCATGAGGCATGCACATTCCCTACTCACCTCAAGTATTGTTTCCATGGATGATTGAACTTGAATTTACCGTGTGGTGGCTCCCACCATGCAAAATTTGCCTGTCGCCATTAATTGCATGTAGTATTAGATTAATTACACCCTTAATTAACCAAACACGTCATAACAACTATACCTATTTATTTTGTTGGAAAATCGACATTCGCCGGAAGAGAAGAAGGAGTGAAGAGTGAAGTGGAAAATCGACGTTCATCTTGTTCATTATTTAATCGATAAAATTAAATTTATTATAATTAATAGAAAGAGAAGATCAAAATGGCATCTTTAAATAAGTAAATAAGACAGAATATATTGAAACTGCCTGAAGAAAAATTATACGTCCGCCCCTATTTAATCCGATGTGCCCTATATAGAATATAGATCTATGTTCTCACCAACGATTCCTCTGTGGCCTTAGAATTCAGCACGCGCGCTTTTGTAGCCTTTGAGAAACGATTTCTCGACATTAATGTTCGTGGCGTCTGAAGCATTGTTACTTTCTTCCCCAGCAAAAGTTAGAAGCTCACCTCCAAATCCTATAAACATGTATGAAAAGAAAACAAAATATAAAATTAATACAATAAAAAAAGTCACATGTAAAAGTTAAAACAAGCCATCATTTGCAACTAGGGATGGCATTGCATCTTGAATCTAGTTCAAATTTGAGAATCCAAATCTGTTTCTTTTTTTTTTTTTTTTTTTTTTTAGATTTGGGCCTTCCAAAAATAAGACTCGATGTGTAAAATCTGTGAATAAAGAATACTTGAAGAATTAAATATTAAAATTATAAAACAAGTGAAAAAACTCTAATATTGTTAACTATGATAATAAAGATCCACGATAGAAATATCTTATAAACTTAAAATATTAAATGTACTCATATAACTTAGTAATGCAAAAATATAATTTTCTTAAAATAATTTGTTGTGTCATTAGATCATCCACGCACCTCCGAACTCATGAAACACATGAAAATATTAAATGTGAGATGACTCTATTCAGTGTCAATCATCATGTCATAATTGTTTAAATTAATAAAATGGTAATATGATTTCACACGGTAACAATGACATACATATAACATGATTTCATTGTGGCATAATAAGGACTTTAATGTCCTCAACCCACTAAACGAGCCTCTAACAACATAAATTAACTTAACATGAAATTGCATTACGACACCAATGATTGTGAAGTTTTGGACCCATTGATCGGATCCCTAATGATACATAATTCGTAACATATATGGTATAACATAATATTAATTGAAGGACAATAAATAAATTCATGATATATTTTAAATAAATTTCACACATTAAACTTGAACTTAAAACTAATTTAAATAATTCAAATCCAAATTAATGTCTTAATCGTGATTAAAGACTTTCCTTTTAATTTTTTTTTTTAAATTCTACACCTAATACTTTGATGACCGAAAAAACAATCCTCAACTCATCTATTTATATTAGCTCCAATAGGTTTGGTGAATCACGTACCTACATACATAGGCTTGTTTATCGAATGTATTATAATTAAGGAGTTCTCTCCGTAAATTCTTGCACTAGTTTGCATTATTTTACATGCAACAATTATTATTATTATTATTATTATTATTATTATTATTATTAGCAAATTTAAATAACTATAGGGACCATTTCAATCCTTAAATCATGAAAATTTACGATAAATTAATTATTTTGTTGGATGAATTCATGAAACTAGTTTCAAAACCCACGTGGAGCGAAAAATTTAGATTTTAAAAATCATACATTTTTATATAGATATTCCACATAGAAGTCATGGGTTCATAATTTGTATTTTAGGGATATCCATGGATTTAAAAATTGAAATTTTCGCGGGATTTGAACTCATGACCATGAAATCTCATTTTTTTTAATCCAATAGATCTGGACCGAATTTAGACCCAGAACCTAGTATAATTTGGACATAACAAGATATGTGTGAAATCCCACCCATTGCCATCCAACGTGATTGACAATGCCATTAATTGTCTCGTGTTTAAGTTAAATTCTTTCTAAGAAGAAAAAGAAACAAACTTATGGAAATTTCCTATCCCATTCCACACACAAAGAGATCACAATATACCTTGTAAAAAAGCAGCAAGCTTTTCAATATTTGCAGCAATAAAATAGTGCAAATCCCGACCCGCCCAAACCGGGTAACAGAATACGGATATGACCATACAAGTCGCGTGGCCTACACCGCCACTAGGTTGAATGTCAGTATGAATATCATCACTCCGTAATCATACTTCCTCATCACATTCGGAAAAAAACGTATAAACGTAGAAACCGCAGCTGCATTTGCATTATACACAATCACATTATTATTTTTTACATATATATTATTTCATGTAAATATCATATGAATTAGTAATTAATTTGCACCTAAAGCGAAAACCATGAGTCCAAGCACGACAGGCTCGCCTTTCTCGCCGCAGACGCTGGCTAGATACTGAGCTCCGACACCTAAAGCGGCGGCAGGCACCGTTGCGCACCCTCTGTTTATGCATTTTGATAGGGTTCCGCCTATAATAATACTATTAGGGTTCAAATTTGAAAAAAAAAAAAACCTATATATAAGTAAAATAAAAAAAATGTTAATAATGCGTAGTGTGATGTAGTTACCGACAGTGAAGTCAAAGACGAGGACAACAGTTAAGATTGGCCGCATTCCGTTGAGTCCGAAGGCATCGTAGATAGGGATGTCAATCGGGCCAGCCCACCGGGTTTTCGGGCTAGCCCTATCGGGTTCCGGGTTAGTCGGGTGCGGGCTAATCGGGTTGGAGATTTTTTCGGGTTGTAAATCTTCAACCCTAACCCTAAACTTTCGGGTTTCGGGCTAGCCCATCGGGCTAATCAGGTTGAAGGCGTAAAAATAAAATTATCATTTGTATTTTATTATTCCTAATGATCTAATGTATAATGTATAAAATATACATAGATATTAAAGATATAAATTATATAGCAAAGCATGAAATGCAAAAATATAAGATATTCAAGATTACATAAACAAAATTATATTAAAATGAGATAGTAAAATTTAACATGTATCAATGCACTAGAATCAATCTGGATTATTACTGAATAATTAGTGGATTTGCCATGCACGTCTCATTGACAGAAAAAAAAAAAAAATTGGTATCACTTTAAAATGAGATACTAATAATTAATTTCTAACTAATGAGATACTAATAATCAATTTCTACAAAAAATCCGTAATTAATTTCACTTTTTTTAATGAGATTGCACACACACATATATATTCTAACTAATTAATTTCATTTTTTTTAATGAGGCTACATATATATATTTAAGCAAATACCATAGATCTAAACATAGCACAAGTTGTAACTGGATGCATCAGTCACAATTCCGTCAGCCCACCGGGCCAGCCCATCGGGTTTTCGGGCTAGCCCTATCGGGTTCCGGGTTAGTCGAGTGCGGGCTAATCGGGGTGGAGGTTTTTTCGGGTTGCGATTTTTCAACCCTAACCCTCTAATTTTGTCGGGTTATTCGGGTCGGCCCACGGGTTTCGGGCTGCATTGACATCCCTAATCGTAGAGGGGTCGGAAGGAGGAGACTAATGTCAAAGCCAAGCTGACTTTGGCGGAGTGTATGATCCTTCTTGGATCTTCCTCTCCGATTTTCTTTATTTTATTCATGAATTCGGCTGTCTTTGAGTAGAGTTTTGCAGGAAAGTAAGAATTCTTTTGGTTTTGAGAGTTCATCTCCATGATAAATGGTGGTGATGATATTATTATAGACTGCTGATGGTGATGGTGAGCCTTGCAACTTATATAGGCGAAGTGCATGGGAGATGATAGTGTTGTGTTTATGTGAGAGAGAGATGAGAGAGACAGGGGTAATTAATAAATGTAATTTAGAGGATTCTCACCTCCCAGCTATTAGACAACATTAATGCAATTTCCCAATTTTGAATCAGGATTTTCATTTAAAAACTGAAATGGGGAGAACTTAATTATTTGAACATCTAATTTAATTGTCTATGCACGAGACCACGTAAGATATATGCACTTTTTTATATATATATATATATCTACTATTGTATATTATCAAGAAACGTATTATTGTAAACATAATTTGCATATCATTGATAATGCATTTTATATATTATGATAAAAAATGACAAAAATAGATTATATAATAAAATTTTGGCTCAGATTGATCATTTTAATTTCCAAAATTTAATTTAGTTCCCAGGCGCTGCTGTGGATTTTAACATAGAATATAGTACTTCATTCGTCCCCCTTATTTATGCATACCTTTCTTTTATGGTACGTCTCCCAAGTTTATGCACATTCTATTTTTGAACACTACTCCACACATAATTTTCAAAGTTTTATCCTTATAATTTACACTATTTATCCATAATTTACTTAACAATTAATACTCTCAATATATATATATATATATGGAACCTTTTCTCCACTATCAATATTCCAAACAACTTTTTATTATAACTCTGTGTCGTGGTTATAATATATTTATGGGGAACGGAAGGAGTATGATAAATGGGCTAGGTCAAAAGCAACAACATTCTGCTGTATTAATTTTAAAAAATTACGAGCTATATATATGTAATCTTTCTTTCAATAAAAATTGAATTTTGAAACATTTTTATTAGTTTTCTATGTTTATTTGTAAATATGCATAGTTCCGAACATTTTTATTAAAATACTAATAATTACGCGTGTGTGTGTGTGATTATACTTATTTATATTTCAGGACATCTCTATTAAAGAATTAATAGTTTTAAGTATTAAATTGTAATTTTGGTTAGGGTGAGGTGCCCGCAATTGCTACGCAGTATAGTTATGATGACATAAGTAGCTATTGCACAATCATTAAAACTATATATATATGAAAACTATTTTTCGGCGAAGGTGGATCTTGTCCTCTATCTGGAGTATGCACGCATTAATCTTGTATTTGCTATTTAATCAAATAGCAATTGTTTGTGTGTATCACGTTATAAAAAACAATTGTTTTTATAACGAGCCATGATCCTTTTTAAAAGCTATTTCTATCAATCGGTGAAACGATCCTCTGTATATTTAAATTCTATTATTTTGTTTTTGCGTAGTATATATGTTGAAAGGGTGTGGGTCTGTAATCTCAACGCCAAATTTATGCGGCAGTTCATACAATACTTTCATAAATAATTACGTTAAGGGCACGTTTGATAGTATGTCATATTACTGATATAGGGACAATTAATCCATCATTGGTGTGATTAATAATGTTAGTCTTTTATTTGATAGAAAGTAATTAATACATGTATAACTTGTTTTCCGTGTTTGATGCATTCAGCTATATTGCGTATAATCTGTACAAATGTAAGGCTTATCCCATGAAATTACCATATTACCCTTCACTATTTACAATATTGACCGAGCAGTCCCTTACAGAATTGGGGGAAAATGAAGCCCCAAAATGGCGCCATTTTTTCATAAATGAGGGCGGCAAACTATCAAAGGAATTAGCCCTCCAAAATTATTAACGCTGGTGTTTCTTCTAGCTCGGTTTAGTTTCGTTCATCAACTCTCTGAAATTGCGAGGAGGCGACGAACTTGCGATACTGAACCCTTCGTCTCAGCAGAACTTGAAACATCATGAGCAACAACCACCAAGGTGAATATCTTCTTCTTTTTTTTAATTGATTTTCGTTTGCCATGTATGTTTTATTTGTGCGTACATTGATTCGGAATTTAACGAACGTAATACTGCAATTTAAGCGCATTTACTCCAATTTCATGCCCTTTGTTTTTATGTGCCATTCGATTTTAATAATTTTTGATTCAAGAATCATTTGTGGCCGTAATATGCTGTGGATATTATGAATCAAGTGTTCATAACAAGTGTGGGCTATTGAATTTAAAATCTCATTCTGTGTATCGAGCTATGAAATTTATATAAAGGTAGCAGGTGTTTGATGTGAAGTCATGAACTTTGTTTATTTTATAGCTATGCTGTGGACTTGTTTTATGATTGATTTCAAATCCATAGTTAGCTGATTAATCTGTGGTTTATGTATATACAACCAGACTCTGCTACTAGCAATGAAATGGTTTCAAACAAGTCCAACAAATCCGATAAAACACGACGTAGTTGGTCAACGAGAGAAGAGGAGGTGCTACTTGCAGCAATGAAAGAACTTGTGGTGCAAGGTTGGAAGTCGGATAACGGATTCAGGGCTAGATATCTCGGAAAGCTAGAAGAATCGGTAAAGAAAGTGTTTCCAGGGACGGATCTGAAAGGTATACCGCATATCCATTCGAGAATTTCAACGTGGAAAAGGAACTACAATTCTCTGCAGCTTATTTTAGGGAAGACTGGGGCTGGTTTTAACGTCGATGGTAAGCACATGATCGACCTTGATATTGAGGAATGGGATATCATCGCGAAGGTAGTTGAAATTTGAGCAGATTTTTTGGGGAATTCTTTTCACATTATATTTTGTATTGTTGATTATGTTGATTCACTAATGTCTCCATAAATGTAGAGTGACCCCAACGCACGCTCGATGCGTACTAAGAGTTGGCCCCATTTAGAGGCATGGAAGGAGATTTTCGGAAAGGACCGGGCTACTGGATTGGGGGCGGAAGATGCCGTGGACGCAGTCAATGAAATGCAAAACGGGGTTGAAGATGATAATGATGGAACGCAGGGCGATTACTATCCCCGTTTTGATACAGATGTCCACAGCGAAGCAGCTGATGCTAGTGTGGGTCAGCCTGCCAAGATGGGAGGTGCTGCAAGATCCTCGAGTAGGAAACGTAGCTCTGAACAAGCGTTCGATGGTCTCTGCCAAGTGATAAGCGACCTCAGCAAGGGTGCCAATGAGAGAATGGAAAAGATATCATCGCGCATTGGGTATAAGCAGGACTTGGGGGAGGCTAGGAAAGAAGTCTTCAATCAATTGAGCAACATGCCTACTTTGACCATGGATGACAAATTTGACGCATACGAAATCTTGGCAGGTGACAAGCAAGCCCTTGAATTGTTTATGGCACTTCCTCCTGACGCAAAGCCGCAGTATGTAGTACGTATACTCATGAACAAAAAGCTCTAGGTTAGGGTGAATATTAATGCTATTTTGGTGTGATCTTTTGAAGCATGGTGCGCTGCTCTATCTCGCTTATAAGATGATGATGATGGGACATGTATATAGTAATGGTGAATATATGCTTTTGTAAAATTCAGGTTTCACTTTTTTTGTAAATGTGCTCTGATGTCGAGCCCCTTCTAGCCAATTCTTGTATTAGCTAGTTAATATTAATGCTATTTTGGTGTGATCTTTTGAAGCATGGTAATTGCTCTATCTACATTATAAGATGATGATGATGGGACATGTAGATTTTAAGGTGAATGAAATGGTTAATATATGCTTTTGTATTAGCTTTTGTAAAATTCAGGTTTCACTTTTTTTGTAAATATGCTCCTATGTCGAGCCCCTTCTAGCCAATTCTTGTATTAGCTGGTGAATATATGCTTTTGTAAATTTATAATTTCAAATGGTAATATTAATGCATCATAAATATTATAGAACAAAGATGAGGTGAACTCCATCTTAACCATACAAAAGACACCACTTGCTGTTACAAAAAAAAACACAAAGGTTGAGCTAGTCTTTGTGACTAGCTCCAAGCAAGTTGTGAAGTTGGGATGCTGATCCAGTGCTTACATAATATTTACAAATTATAACAAAAATACTAGATGGAGTTCACCAACACAAGAGGTACACGCTTCATCGCTGATTCTTACTTAAACGGCGCACGCGATTCACATGAGCTACACTCTCCGGTGTCTCCGAAATCCAGCTTCCGGGCTGTTGGGGCTTTTACCACACCAGATGTTACCTCGCCCGCGGATATGGAGATGTTTTTTTTGGTTGTCGATTCTGCAAATCCCAGTGGAGAGTCACCTAGTACGATCACAGTAGGAGAGGCTTCCTTGTTGGTCTCACTAACTTCGAAAAGTCGGCAGAGCTTCTCCCACAATGGATCACCACTCTCGTAGTAGGCTCGGGTGAAGTCATCCTCCTTGGATTGGAAAGATATAATTTATTCATATATTATTAGCTATAAATCGAAGAAATCACAAATATATTATTAGCTATAATTTAGTCATACCTGAAATATTATCTTCCAAACTTCGTCCTTGGCGATTACGCGATTGTTAATGGCATCCCACTTTGTCTCCACACGACATGCAAGCTTCCTGAAGCACTTATAGCGCTTCCTCAGGAAATTGACACGATCGAGAACGTTGTTGTATGTTACGTCGGCGCCGAGTTCTTTGTTTAGTGCCTCCATGGCACATATATAAGCATGCGGTGAATCAGCAGGAGACACCGGCTTACACTCCTCTTCTCGCTCCACGAGCCGCTTGATTAGGTACGAATCAAGCGCAATGTTCCATTTCCCATGATACAGAAACCAATCTTGCGAAGGCTCACCAAATGCTTTCATTTTTGGGTTGAAGCGTAGAGTTTATGAAATGCAGATGTTCTTCACTTGACGGAGGAGATTAGCATTTATAATGGATCACTTTTCGGTCTTATCCTTGCCCGAAATTGTAAAAGATGTAGGTGATTACTAAAAATTAATTTAAGCTTTGGCAGTTGGTGGGTGAACAAATTTATTAATGGAGAACACATATTTCTTGAAAATCTGCAGATATTGTGCAGGCCAAATCTGGCTAAGAAAGGTTTTATAAGTATTGATCTATTTAAGGCATCTTCAAATCAAGTATCATATCAAGCAATCAATTTTATCCAACTACTACACATCTACTCCATGCAAGATTGAGAGAATTAAATAAAGATGTTGTGTCCATAATTATGTACAACATTACGGAGACGAAGATCATATATAACACAAAAAATGAAACTTATATTTGTTTATTATTATTAAAAATTCAGCTCCAAATAATGTATATATATACATCTATCTTTTAAAAAATAAATTTTATAAAATTATAAATGGACGGATCTGAAAGATGAAAATGTGGAGAACCATTATCGATTCTCTTTAAAAATAAATATACAAGAACTTTACTTTTATATATCTTTTTATAAAATTATTAATTGGAAATTGAAATTATCAAGGTAAGGTAAAAAAAGATGACAATTATTGATAGAGTTCTTTGTATACGTTGATAGTAAAATTGTATACATTTTTTCTTATTAATTGGAATTGAAATTATCAAGATAAGGTAAAAAATCCACCATTATTTTTTAAATTATCAATTTTTGATAATTGTATACATTTTTATTAATGGAGAACCATTTTTTATTGATAAAAAATTGTATACGTTGATAGTAACTTTTTATTTTAAATTTGATCAGCTATATATGGATAGTAAATTTGTATTTAAAACTATGAGAAAATCAATGCATGCTTTTGATATTTCATAATTTATTTATTTATTTTTGAAATTATCAATTAATCAATTAATTGCTATTTCAAAAATTGAAAATTCAAACAAGTATTAAAGATAAAAAATAATGAATAATTGCAAATGAAGCTAAGTTCAGGTGCAAGAATTAATTCCAGATGCAAGGTAAGCAACAAAAGATCGTCTGCATTCCGGAAGATAGAGAGTTGTACATCAAATCAATATAGGTTCATCACATTTATTAGTCTTTGTAATTGCTTTCAAGTTTCCTAAGCATTTATTTATTAAAAGACCTTCCAACCTCCCATTCATGCACACGCCAATTGAACTTTACTTTTGTCTGTGATCTGATGTCCTCGCCGGAAATGGATTCCCTCGCCGAAATTGACGCTCAATCGTTGTATATCTACGACGATGGCTGGACTGCCAAGAAAGATAAGTTTCTGCTTGATGCTCTCGTCGCGAAGAAGGATGAGTGCAGCCCCATCTCGCCTCACAAATCGGCGCACGCGAAGCTATGCGTGTTGGATTTGTTCAATCGTGCCTTCAACACCACCATTGGACTCATCGAGATAGAAGAACAACTCGCGTTTCTCGAAGGACGCTTCAGGACCTTCAAGCGCTTATCCAGTGAGAAAGGGACCTATTGGGATGTTCAAAAGAACATGGTCTTTGCATCGGACGTTGTTTGGAAAAAAATTATCAAGGTAAGGAAAATAGTCTACATTTTTTCTTGATGTTATGCATGTTGTTTTGCTATCTACAGTGCAGCTGATTTTTATATACCTTGAAGGAGGATGAGTTCGCTCAAGCATATTTCTGGAAGGGGGAACCTGAGTGGAAAAATTTAAGCTTGCTTTTCGTCATAAGCGATGAATCTTGCGCAAAGCTTGGAAAGGGCAAGGCCAAGGCCGGAGGAGCTAGAAAATGGGCATCAATTGAGAGGAGGCTGCAATTCCCTCGCCGCCGCGGCTTCCTCATAGATGAAGATGATAGCGACGACTCCGATGAGGTTACATCTCCTCTCGTTGTTGATGATTCGCAAGCTTCGTCATGGGCTCCTTGGCCTTAGGCAGATGAATCTAGTTGGCTCTTGCTTTTGGTGTTTTTTATATTATGTAAATTATGGCAGTTGTTTTTAATGGTCTTTCCGGTTTTACATCAGGAAAGGCGTGTTTTTTTTGTCAAATTCCCTTGGCCTTATAAGACATGGTCAATGAAATGGGGGGATTAATGTGTCTGCATTTTGAATGGCTGAAATATATCAAGGCATATATTAGTAATTGCTATATCTTTGTTGAATGCAAATTGATGACACATTAAGATGAAAATGTGATAATTGCTTGCTGTGTTACCATAAAAAATAAAACACAAGGCTGGAGAGCAAGTGAAGCAGAAACTAGAACATATAAAGAGGTTCACAAACAAATTACAAACTTCAAAATAATTTACATAACAAAACAAAAGAGGGGCAGCCAAATAATAGATATGTTTAGTAGCCCATAAACATCATAACATCCCAAATAAAGTGACTAAAACAACCTACCAACTATAACACTACACACGACCGTGAGAAGCAACAAAAAGATGAGAGGAACTTGGACTTCATCTCGTGGTGCAAGTCTAACGTGCGTGCTGGAGCTCGGTTGTGGAGAATCAACAACCACTGAGCTCGACGCATGCTCAGACTCTTGTGGTGGGTAAGTAGTTGCTGGATATGAACCAGTGATTGGGGCTGAACCTAGGATACCACAGTGGTATTCATCGTACCAAATAAAGCCTCCAATATGACCTCTCTTCGTAGGGCACGTATAATACCATCTCCCTGGGTTTTGAGCCTTCGGGCCGGCACACATTAACAACATCCGTCCACGACGGCAGCTACAAGAAGGTGCCATTCGATTGTCCATGAGCCTGAAACCAAATCAATATATAAAACCATCAGAAAAACCAACTGCATAATCACCTGATGAAGCTTTTAAACTAGCTACAAGAAGCTTAGAAAGAAACTGCATAATCCAAGAAACTGCATAATCACCCAATCTTAGAAAGAAACTGCATAATCACCCAATCAGAGCATAATCCAAGCATATAAACAAATAAACATTAAATCATAAATCACAGACCACCACAGTTAAAATTTCACATATTCATCATGCCACAAAACACAAATAAAATTCCACCGTTTCAACATCCCTGATAAAAAAGCCCACAATGGTTTCAACTATTCGAAATTCCGTTTCCAAATCCAGAAATTGAAATAAAAAATAAAGGCAATTAAGCAGCCCCCTCTAGCAAATGGATACAGCCAAAAGAACAGCCTATTTCCTCGCTAAAATCTGCAGATACGATGCATTTCACATGTTATTCAAATAATTGTTCCACATGGCTTCTGCTATTGCATCTCGCTCTGCATTCCAGGCTGGAGAAGACTCTATTCCATCTATGAAATCACCCTCCATCTCAGTATCTTCAGTATGATTCGCAGCAGCATTATCAAACTCTTGTTCAATTGGGTCGTCGGGCATCTCCGCACGGATGAAATTATTGAGAATGAAACACGCCATGATAAGCCGGGTCTGGGTCTTGGGGGGATAAAATGTTGTGCTTCTCAGTATCCCCCAACGCATTTTCATTATTCCAAAAGCACGTTCAATAATGTTTCGTGCCTTGGAATGGCGAAGGTTGAACAACTCCATTGCGTTTTGCGGGCGGGCTGTGTTTGGCCCCCATTCCTTCAAATGGTATCATATGCCCTTGTACGGAGTAAGAAACCCCTCGCTGTTGGCATACCCGTTATCACATAGATAGTACTTGCCTGTTTCATTGAAAACTTTAGTCTGTCAGCAAATGAAATTAATTTTACAGTACAAAGACTTCGTTTACTAACAAGGAGATATACCTTTAGGCACTCTCAGCCCGTTAACCCGTATGAGGGAATCACGCAATATTCTTGAATCCGCGGTCGAACCCTCCCAGCCAGGCAACACATAGACGAATTTCCCATTGCGATCACAGACAGCGAGTGTGTTAGTCGAAATCTGCCCTTTTCTTGTCCGATACCTAGGCTTGTCGGCATTATTTATCATCACGTTTATATACGTGCCATCAAGGGCACCCAAACAGCCCTATATATTAGAAAATCACATTTTTCAGACACTTGAAAGAAGATGGGCAGAAAGAATTACTGGAGTCAGAAATATAAAGAATAATATCATCTAAAAACACAAAGAATGAAAATGAGTCACCTTGAACCATCGCCACCGGCTGTCAGTACAATCATCTGGAACAGGTACTGGTTTCACGAATAAGTCAACGTGCAATTTCAGGACTGCCTTGAGTACGAGATGCACGAATCTTGACACAGTTTGACCAGACCGCCAGAAATCGAACCTAACAACCCTATTTTTTTTGTGGTGCGCTAGAACGGACAAAAACATTGCCACTTGCTCTTCTACCCTAATGTGCCTTCCATCCGACAACCCCCCTGACTCACGTAACAAAGTGCATAGTCGACCGAAAGTGTTGCGGTCCATACGTAAGTTCTCGAGACAATCGACATCACTAACACCCACGAGCCTATTCATATGCCTATTTTGATCAGGAATGCGTTCAATCATACTAAAAGCAGGCATGTAAGACCCCATTTTTCGCTTGCGCGATGTTATCCTAACCATAACGTGATAAGCTACCAATAACAAAACCAACTGTTGATGGAAAAGTTGTTCTTCCAATAACAAGTATATACAGAATGCATTAACGTCGTCTGTCGGCATTATGATTCACAAGAAACAAACATAAAACATGAGTCTGCAAATAAATAAAGAATATTACCCCAAAGCAATATGAATAGCTGACGAATAACGTGTATTAGAAAATGAAGAAGAAATTTGACATTTTCACGGCGTATCTAGTACAATTTGTAGTCAGCAAACAACCATGAAATTACTCATAATTGGCAAATTTCACATTTTCAGCACGTCTCTAGTACCAAAAGTCAGCAAACTACCATCAAATTACTCATAATTGGGTATATTTTCGAAATGGCCAACCGAAAGAGCTTACAAATCATATCCAAATCATGCATAGTTTATCAATCAACAAAAAACTGAAACTGTCTTTGTTAATAGACAAAATACGGATAGAAATAACAACAATTCATTAGTATCAATATCCTCCAAATCACAATTGAATACCACATTCATATACAAACATCTCGCAGCCAAACAATACACAAGCATCCAATCCATAAGGCTGGGTATGAGACAAGAGGAAATACCTTGATGCTGTTTTGGGAGAACTGAAACCCTAGCTCAACGAAAACAAAATGCACAAGGGGCACCTTGACTCCAGATCTGCCCGACACAACAAATGTTGAAGGTGTCAAAAAACCATGAATTAGAAATAGTCAGAGCAGTTCAATTTGTAGCCCATATCAAATCTGATTCCGATACTCATGTAACAAAATATATCAAAATTTGCATACACACCCAAATTTATAATACTAGCCAGAAATTACAGATTAGAATCAAAAACAGTCAAAATATCACCTGCGACGAACTCCACACTTGTTTTCCGACGAGCCCTTCAAGAACTCGACACCTGCTATATTTTCTCGCCCTTGGTTAACTGAGGCCCGCTGAGTTGAAGGAATGGCGTAGTTAAGGCGGCAATTCACGAAATTATCAGTTTTTTGAAGTGGATCTAGGGGTAAATTCGTCAACTAAAGAATTAGTATAAATCACTGTTCCACAAGGTATAACTAATTTTGGGGTATGCGGCTGATGAATTATGCTTGAGAAACAGTGAAATTGAAGCGGGCTTACTCAGTTAAGGCGGGCCTTGACTATTATTCATGAAGCCCATCAAACATGCATTTTGGGCGAGAAATACAAATTATATCCCATAATAAATGCCATCAAACGTGCCCTAATACGAGTATGAGTAGCTAGGTAATTCATTATTACTCCCGCCGCCACAAAAACATGTCATTTTCTCATTTTAGTTGGTTCACAAAAATATATTCTAACCCCTTTTCAGAAATAATCTCACTAACTACACTAATTTTTACGAGTTCTTTTTTCACTCACTAATTACATATATTTTTTAAAAAAATTCATGCGGACCTCCCGTAAGATTTGTTACGATATTTTGCAAGATTTCCTTACAATAGTCGTGGCTGCCACAAATTTTCGGCCGATTTTGCCTAGTCCGGTCGAATTCGTAGTTGACGACAAATAATAAATGTTGGGGAAAAAGGGACTATGTATTGAATGTATATTATCGGAAAGCTTGAGTGATTGTCAAACTGCAATTTATAATAAGTGGACATGAGCCTCTAAATTTACGGCTCACATCAATTCTCGTACGGAAACTTAGGAAAATAACGCTTTCCCCACTTATGATGTCAATATGTTGATTTAAGGCTACTCTCTCCATAATTAACGACGTTACAGAAAAAAACTCATCCATTCATTTAAATTTTTTAATTCAAAATAAAAAATAGTTTTATTATTTTGTTCATATTGTAGTTATTTTTTAGATTATTATTTTTATTTTTTATGTTTTTCAAAAAATACTAGCTAGAAAATTTATATATATATATATAAGAAGTTACAATATAGGCAAAACAATGAAACTAGATAAAAAAAAATTAACTGAAAATCTTAGATAAATCATTTTTTTTTTTGTATCTGGTCTGGCCATAATTAATGTCACTGTATAAATATAAGATTTATTATAATAAATGTTGGTCAGAGTATATAGGAATATATACACACACACATATATATATAGGGGAGGGCTACAGTAAAAACATTTTTTAAAATATAATATAAACGTTTTTTAATGTACGAATTTTATCCAACAGGGTTACGAATTCATCCAACATGGTTACGAATTGTGAAAAATAAATTTTTGCTACTTTGGGATTCGAACCCAGGACCACGAATTCATCCAAAAGGGTTACGAATCAACCGTAGATCTTGATGATCTAAGGGCTAAAAATCATTTATATTTTATACACTTAAGAGTGTTTTTATTCTAGCCCTCCCCTATATATATATATATATATATATATATATATATATATATATATATAAGAGTTATGGTTTTTAAAACCATTAGTTTTATATATAATTTTTTTTTGTAAATTTAGTTGTAATAATAATAAAATAAATTTACAATTTATTCTGATTTTCTTCTAAAATGGATTTTTGACCAAATTAAATTATAAAATATTGTAGCATATGTTAAAAACCTTCTATTCTTAATTAGACTATATATGTGTGTGTGATGGTAGTGCTCTAAACTCCTCTATTCAGAGTTTAATTTGATTTAATTTCTGTTATATGAGAAAACTACAACAAAATGTAAATTTGTATTATTAATATACAGTACAAATTACAATTAATATAATGAAAAAGAAACAAACTATATAGGAAAAAATGCATGTTGGTTTTAAAATGAACTATTTGGTGATAGTTTCCATAAAATTTCCTTTATAATTGGTTTCTCAATTTGTTGTATTCATGACTGGGGCGGCGATATACGACATTTCTGCTGAGGTTTTCGTGTTGAAAAATTTCTTCTTTTCTTTCCTTCTCCTCACATGCATTTATGTTGTATCAATTTCAACATCTATTAAATCACTCTGCACTTTTTCATCTTAAAATTGATTATTTTACTTTACAGCACCGAAGAAAAATGTTGATTAATTAATTCATTTCTTTAGTTTTCTTTCAGTTTTTTGCTCTAAAATGTCCTAATTTAAGTAGCTATTTCACGATTCCATTTTTCGATTATAATTTTTGTTGAATATATATATATATATAGGGAGTGGATCATGTAGTATGTAGTAACTAGCGGTCTTCCACAAACGAAGGCCATGTGGCGCACTATGAGCACGGCACGTGGCAACAGCCTCCCAAGACCTTCCAAAGCCTTTCAAGGCAAAAAACACTGAGGGGTAAACTAGTCCTTTCGAAAATTAATTTTTTTTATTATCGAAAATCCATTTCTTTCCGCGGCTGTCGTCAAAATTATGCATATAATTGTACACCAATATGCATAAACATAAACCCAAATATGCATGACGTTGGATAGAAATATGATGCATGGGAAAGTATCAGTATGTGACCCGTCAAGTGACCAGCGGCGAGAGCTACTTGACGGGGTCACATAGTACTATAATTTTCCAGAGGGTTTGCATACTGATATTTTTCTATGTATATTTCTATCCAGCGTCATGCATATTTGTGTTTACATTTATGCATATTGGTGTTTAATTATATGTATAATTTTGACGACGACTGCAGGTAAGAAATGGTCTATTTTACCCCTCCGTGTTTTTTGCTTTGAAAGGCTCTGGAAGGTCTTGGGAGGCTACTGCCATGTGGCGCTCCTAGTGCGCCACGTGGTCCCATTGTGTGGTTCAGATTTGGATCTATATACTATGAAGGGAGTGGATACTATAGGATCCCAACCACACACACCATTGATATACCATTCTATGAACTTGTTTGTTACGTATGATAAGAATGTCATTAATGTCATAGATACTTGTAACACTCTAATATAGTATTTGTTTTAAAAGTTAAAGTCCTTTGTAAATTAATAGTCTGTAATCTATTATTCATATTTTTTTTTATTCTGTATCACATTTAACACACAACACAGATACATGAAAGCAAGAGAAATGTTATATACTCCCTCCGTCCCAATATTGTTGGCCACATTTCCTTTTTAGTTTGTCCCATTATTGTTGGCCACTTTCCTAAAATGGAAATATTTATCACATTCAATCTCTTACTTTATCACATTCTCTCTCCTATTTTATCAATTTATTACATTCTCTCTCCTACTTTATCATTTTATTACATTCTCTCTCATACTTTATCCCCTTCTCTCTCCTACTTTATTACTTTTATACTATATTACCCACACACTTAAAATACTAATCTACAACTCCTTAATTCCCGTGCCGAAACCAAATGTGGCCAACAATATTGGGACGGAGGGAGTAATTGGAGACAAGAATCAACAGGAAGACGATCGAATACAAGGCGTCAAACAAGAATATATATGGTGAGAATAAGACAATCTCTCCAAAAAGATGAATCTTGAATAGCTATGTTCATTTACCAACCTAGGGATAACTATTATATTTATGATGGAGTTGCGTATGAGAAAAGCAAAATTAGCTTCAAATTATCTCTCTTTCTCCCTATCTCTTCTCTCTCAATCTTCCTATTCACAAAATTAGTGTTTGATTGCAATTAATAGTTTTTTACATTATTTAAAAAATATACAAAAACATAGCATTATTATATACTCTTTTAATTTAACCTCTTTTAATTTTCTCCCTCTAATTATAATTTTCTTTTTTTAACTCTAAATTATCTTTTACTTATCAACTTAACTATTTAAATACTTTGATAATTTATAATCTTTTGAAAGTTTGATTTTGATTATATTCTAGACACTTCCGGAAGTACAAAGTTTAATTTGCATTTGCTCCCTATTTATATGTTTTTCTTCGTCAGAATCTTCAATCAGATAGCGTAACAAGGATTTAATTTCTACCGACGTGAAATGAAGCTTTGTAATTATTCTTTCCAAATTTAGAACTTTTTTACTATGAAAGATGGTGTTCTTTTTATTTTAATTTTTTTCAAAGAAAAAAAAAGTAGCGGTGCTATAAGAGTTCTTTTAATAATTATTATAATTATAATTATAATATTTATGTTTTAGAACTATAAAGAGAAAAGCAATGAATCAAGATAATTATTCAAAATGGGCCTGTATGAAATACGATAATGGGCTTTACAGACTCAAAAAAATAAAAAATATGATGTTAAAAACTGGGCTTTTTTAATATTCTCGTTCGTGAAATTGAAAAGATTAATCAAAAGATGATTCTAAACAAAACTCCCTTTTAACTATGGATTGATGCAAAGGAAAGTATAAAGAATTGTGAGCAAGTTGGATCATCTATCTTATCATTTCTTTGTAACATCTCTTATTAACTATATCTATCAACCTTCTTCGCCTGTCAAGGAAGTTATAATGAGTTACCACATTTTAAAATTCATGATAATATATAGTAAGATTTTATATGTATAGGAAATAATTAATTAATATTTTTTTGTATTCCTTCCGTGCCAATTCAATAGGCTACAAGGATTAAATACAGATGCTAAGAAAGAAATAGTTTATAATAAAATAGAAGACAAAACGTAATTTTTTGAGCATATATTTGTTCAAAAAGTAGGGAAAAAACAATAAAGAAAAGATAATTATGTATAAGGTACACTAATATTTAGTGTAAATAATGAATGATGTGAAAATATTTGTTATGTATTGATTTTTCATTTTAGAAACTAGCCTATTGACATAAAACGTCCAAATAAAAAAATATGCTCTATTGAACATAGTCAAATTTGTATATTAACAAAGGAAAAATACACCGTTTAAGCCTAATAATAAACGTCGGTGTGAATTTTATCCCCATTAATCGATGATACAAATTTTGCATTCAATAAATAGGTATCTTGTTAATATTGGAAACCAATTATTATCGGCATCGGAAAAGTTGGCAGTCCGAGATGCTGCATGGCATCCCACGTGGATGAAATGGTGGATTTTATTAGATTAAATTTTGATTTTGCATGCAAAATTTAAAATATAACGTTATAATTATTAAATAATTAATTTAATTTAGTTTAGTTTTACTAACAACAAAATCAGATTTTATGTTGACATGGCCGCAAAAAATTCGAGGTAGCCAAATAGGCCGACAAATAAAACGACATCCTTTTTCTTGCCAAAATATTGTCAGTAAATTATGAAACTTTGATCAAATTCTATTTTACACATTAACTTAAAAATTTATCTAATTTTGTACACAAATTTAAAAACATATTCTCTCCGTTCAAAAAGTAATCTCTTTTAATTATCATTTCACAAAAATTAGTTCATTTCTATTTTTAGAAACTATCTATCATATGATGGGCCCTATTATTCACTTAGAATACAATTAATTATCATTATAAACACTATTTTTTAAGTGAAATTTTTTCTCCACTTACAATATAATAACCATTTTTATTAAAACTGGTGACATTCCTTGTTATGACTACTTTTTATGGACGAAAATAGTTTAACTTTTATATTTATCTAATTTTACTAACTAGTTGGATTCATGCCCAATTTAATCCTAACACGTTCGCATGTATTTCTTTTATATTGTTATTATTTTTTATAATGTTTCAAATATTTATAAAAATATTTATGTTTACTTTAATTTTTATTTTATTTCATAGCTATTTAGATATATGAATCGATATTAAATATAACGATACGAAATCAATTAGTTATTCTAGCATAAGTAGACTAAATTGAATTATAACATAAGTCATGAACCATATATAATCATTCAAAGAAGAATATTTGATAGTATGCGTGTGTGTTGATCAAGCAACAGAATAATTATATAAATTTTTGAATTGGAATTTATCGTGATATATTTTTTAATGTTTTTTATTTAATACTGTTTATTTATATAAAAAGATGAAGAACATTTGAGGTTAACCAAAACGAAAAGTTATGTTATTTCCCAAAATAAACACTATAATCCGATTTACACTATTGTAGCCCAATAATAATGGCCCATGGCAATTGAGCTGGGTTGAGAAAACAACATAATTTGGCAACGTAGGATACCACGTTTCATCCCAATCATATTTCTGGATCGACACGGAGCCTAAACTTTATCTTATCAGTTTAAAATTTTACACCAAACTCTTATTAAATCAATAATACTAAGATCGGAAAGCACGAGTGAGAAAATGACTGACGTCGCGACGACGTAACTGCCATCATGGGAGCGGGACGCCTGCTTGCTGCTTCACCGCTCGACACGTGTGCTGCCGACACGGATCACAATCAATGCATTTGGTGCTCTGGGTGTGGGACCCACTCCTCCTCCTTCTCGCTTGACTTTCATCGCATCCACGTGGGCCCCACTGATTGGCTGGTTGTTGCACCATACTACACGGCTCTCGCATTCAGAGAAGGAAAAAGAATTGGCGGTGTGGGTCCCGGGGCCCGAGGGGGGGCGGCGAATCTTGTGCCCATCGTGGGACCATATCCAGCTTATCCTTAATCAATTGCTTTGTTTAATTCAATCTGCGATATAAATTAAATTAATATTAAAATTATATCTTCAACCGCCCATGGCCGTGGCAATCAACTTTGAGGTTTTCCATTCGATCTTCTTTTTCTTCTTCTTCATAATTTTAAAATTGGGGGTGAAGGAGTAATAGAGGTCTATGATTATGTGTAACGAATGTTTGATGTGTAGAGAAATTAAAGGATCTAAATGCACATAATTATATGCAGTGAAGAATGTGTTACAAAATCTTGGTGGGGTTTGGATAGGAGAAGTACGTTTACGTTTGGCAGCCGGCTTCTTGGATTTTTGCTTGTAAAATATAATATTAATTTAATTGTTATATATTTTATAATAAAATTATATTTTATTATATTACCCCTTTATTCAGAGAAATAAAAATTAAAAACACCCAGTAAAATACTAAAATACCCAATATCAACATCATGCCAAAAATATCAGAAGTATCTAACCAACTCTTAATTGTTGCAATCAACTTATACATCTGAAAAGTAGCTTTAATTACTCCAGGGGATTTAATCCAAACGGTAAAGTTGAGGTATCAAAATTTTTCTCTTTCAAAACCCATCAATAACACCTCAAAAAAAAAAAACCATCAATAACGTATGGACTGTATTTTATTTAGGGGTTCAAGATTTTAAATACCACTTTTTAAAAATGATATGTTTTTAGCCCCTCTTTAAAAACAACTCTTTTATATATCAAAATGAATTAAAAGACTAAAATACACTTTACGGTCCTCACCACTTTAATTTTCACACAACATGACACGTGTCCACGATCGTGGACACGATGGGCACGATGAGCATGATCGTGTTCATGATCGTGGACACGATGAACACCATCGTGCCTATCGTGGACACGATCGTGGGCACGATCATGTTCACCATCGTGATCTTGATCGTGAGCACGATGGGTACGATCGTGTCCATCATCATGATCGTGGGCACGATCGTGTGATCATGATCGTGGCACGATCGTGTCCACCATCGTGATCATGATCGTGGGCACGTGTAATGTTGCGCGAAAATTAAAGTGTGGGGACCATAAAGGATATTTTAGTTTTTTAATTCATTTTAGTGTGGGGCTAAAAACATATCATTTTTACACTTCCTAGGTTGGGCTGCTCTCACAACTCTTGGGCAGATTATACTGTGCTTCGCAGAATTGGGGTTTCTACGAGGGCGGCGCCGCCTCCCACTATGATTGAAGTTCATTGGTGGCCTCCGGCTGGACAGTGGATGAAAGTGAACACGGATGGTTCAGCTTTGGGAGCCCCGGGAAGCATTGCTGCAGGTGGCGTCTTCCGGGACAACTGGGGTTGGGTGCGTGGGTGTTTTCACTTCAAAGGGGGCACGGGGTTTGCTTTCGAGGCCGAGTTGCTTGCGGTTATTTATGCGGTGAATATTGCTCACTTTCGAGGATGGCGTTGGCTCTGGATTGAAGCGGATTCTATTTACGTTATTAATCTTCTTAACTCTCGCTCTCAGGATGTCCCGTGGCGATTCAAGGCTGCGTGGAATCGCACGCTTCTTCTCCTTTTTGACTGCCGTTTGCAAATATCTCATATCTATCGTGAAGGTAATACTGCGGCGGACTCTATGGCTAATCATGATAGAGAGGAGGGTTGGTGGCCTTATGCTATCGATGCCATCAAGAACGACGTTGCTTTAGATATGTCGACGCATAGTCGTGTTCGGATTAAGTCTTGATGCTGGTTGGGTTTGGTGTTTCTTCAAACACTTGGTGTGCGGCTCGGTTTTTGGGTTTGACGGGCTGCTTTGCGGGGTGTGGTGGGTTTGCTGTGGTCTGCGTGCTTTGGGCTTTGGTCCTAGATGGTTGGAAGGCGCTGGACTTTTTGTTTGGCTGTTGTTGTCGTTGTTTGCATGGCTGGTTGCATGGCGGCGGCTGTCAATTCCTGTTGCACGGTCTTGGCAGCCGGCTGTGGCTGAATGCTTTTCTTCTCGCTGTGGCTGTAGCCGACTGGTCTTCTCTTCGCAATGGCGTGGTTCTGCATCGGTGTTCTGTTCTTCATTGCTCGCAGGGAGTCTTGTGCGCGAGCTGCTCTTTGAGGTTTGGTAGTTTTGGCGACGGCGTCTCACCGGCCAAAACTACTAGCGTTGGGATGCTTTGCGGATTTCTTCTGATTGAGGTGCTAACGGCGACGGCATATAACCGGCTGTTAGCTACCTCTGGTCTTGACGAGCGTGGCGTTTCTGTTGACTTACGGCGACGGCGTCTAACCGGCCGTGTTGCTTTTCTTTTTTCTTTGCGTTTTCTTTTCTTGGTTGGCTGTTGGCGACGGCGTCTCACCGGCCCTCGGCCTACCATTCCTTTGTTTCGTTTTTTGGTAGGGATAGAGCCGAGATTGTTTGGGGACGATGGTTAGGCCGGAGTTCCCGAAACTCTCTTTTCCGCTCCTCTCCTTCTGTTCTCTTTCTGTTAGACGGGTACTCTTTTTCCTTTTTACGGTTTTTCCCACTGGGTTTTCCGTAAAAAGGTTTTAATTGCTTTTCTTGTGCTTTCAAGGGTTTTTTAGGTTCTTTTTCCTTTTCTTTTTTATATATAAAATGCATTTTAATAATAAAAGTATACAAAAGAGTTGTTTTTAAAGAGGGACTAAAAAACATATCACTTTTAAAAGGTGGCATTTTTTATAAGTTTCCTCTTTTATTAATTCAAGTATAACATACAATATGTATCTTATATATCTTTAAAAAAAGTTTCAATTAGTTACTATTATTTAATATATTAATGATTTATATGTGACGCAATGTGTGATAATCCAATTGAATTATCAATTGATAATGAATAATCCAATTGTCGAATTATTGATATATCCTCATGACAGATCGAATTTTCAGTGATTATCATACATACAAAATTAGATGATTTTTTGTTAGATAATCCAATCGATCATGGATAATTTAGTCGCAGGGAGAGTGGAATTTCGTGTGTAGGGATGAAATCTGGAGATCTACTAAGAACGCCAAAAGGAAAGGCAACGGTGACCCAACCGAATATTCCTTAAAAAATAATTGAATTTTTAATAATTATCATGCCTGGAAAACTCGATCAACTTTTGATGAATAATTCGACCTGTCATGAATAATATGATCGCCATGGCCAATCAAATTATCCTCCAAAAGCTTCTCAGATTATCACTAAAATCATTTTTTACAAACAACGAAAAAGAAGTGCTATTTGTGTAAGAAACATGCGAAATCTGGATAATTTATTGAAGGGTATTATTTTCCCATTCACTTGTAATTTAGGTTGATTTGACATGATTTTATAAAAATAGGCATATTACACATGCATGCTATAATAAATGGGTACTTTAATTTCACCCATTGTCCCTTTAATTTGTGGTCCCTCTATATTTTCTTTTTCATTAAATTATGAAAATGATGAAAAGTATATTTTTACCTTTTTTGTCTTTAGTAGGGTAAATAATATCTTTCAAGTAGACATTTTTCTTCATTTTCGTTCAATTTCATGATAATATCAGCATGGAGTATTTGATATAATAATTTTGGCTTTTCATATTTTGTACTATTTTTTCCCTCCATTTTAGAGAAGATGAGATAAAAAAGATGGGAACCACATTAAAATATGATGAAAGATATAATACGAAAAATGGTTAATTGCATATAAATTACTGAATTTTCAACAAATTCTTATTTTGCATATGAACTTTAAAATCTTTATTAAAATTACTCAACTATTAATTTATTCTCACTTTGCATATTTGCCCTTTTTTCATCGTGGTGACATGGCATAAATATACTCGCTTGACACGAATATGCTTGCATGGCATAAATATATATGACCATGTGAAAAAATAGACTGATGTTGTAATATATAGTTGGATGAAAACGACGTCATTTTAGGCCCAAAGTTTGGTCGGAAAATGGACAAATATGCCAAATGAGAAGACATTAATAGTTGAGTAATTTTAATAAAGATTTTAAAGTTACTGTCCAAAATAAGAATTTGTTGAAAGTTCAGTAATTTATATGCAATTAACCCTAAGAAAAAATACAACACTCCATCTGTTTCAATTCAATAGGTTACATTTCATTATTTGGATGTCTCATTTCGATGGACAATTCCTAAAATAAAAAATAATTATATGCAAACACTCTCACACAACTCATTATTTACATCAAATTGTGACCTACAAATAATTATCTCATATTTTTCTTAAAAAATAATACTATCTCATTTATTTCTAATACTTTTTTTTGGCAAATATACCCTAACAAGTTACTTGTTTCCTTGTATTTTATTATAAACAATTCGTTTTTTAACATCTAAGGGATTGTGACCAATTAAATTGAGAATGTGGAAATAATATTTTTTTGGGGTATTGGCCGATAAATACTCGAACTTTTTGCATTTCTTGGTTTTGCACCTCAACTTTAAAATCAGCCTATAAATACCCGAACTTTGTATTATTTCTGATTTTGCACCCTACAAATTTTTACCCTCAAATCGTTGATGAGATGACAGTCAGATTGAGAGAGAAGTTTGAAGTTCATAACGAAATAGATAAGTTTGTTGTCAATGTGAAATTTAGAACATGTAATTGAGATTTGGATGTCAATCCGGCTGCCATGTTAGCAACGATTTGGGGGTTAAAATTCGTTGGGTGCAAAATCAGAAAGAACACAAAATTCAAGTATTTATAGGCTAATTTTAAAGTTGGGGTGCAAAACTAAAAAATGGTAAAAAAATCGAGTATTTACAGGCCAATACCCCTATTTTTTTTTTGTCATATTTTAGATTTTCATGTTCCTCCTTTTTCGAAAAGTTTAGAGATTATAAGAGTCTTTGATGTAAGATTTCATATAATTTACCGATATATAACTTGAAGAATTTTTACATCGTTGACTTTGAATTTTTAAGAAATAAAACTACAAATGTAAAAACTCAATGAAAAAAATGCAAAAGTAAAAATCTGAAAGAAGTAATAATATAATGTAACTATAAAAAAGAGGTACTCAATCAATTAATAAAAAGAACATAGACTCAAGATAGTGTATGAAGTTTCTTTCCAATTTTAGGTTCGCCTTGTAAATCTTTTAATTATGTAATGTAAAGAACTATTATAACAACTTAATTAATTTGCTGTAAAAAGAAATGGGAATGCTATAATTGCAAAAAAGAGCATTGATGTATATGTTAATTTAAAAAAAAATCGAAACTTGTATTAAAACTAATATTTTATGTTGATATTATGGGATTTGTGATTTTGTGTCAACTATCAGCTGATCACCACAATATGACATGTATCTTTTTCATTGAGAAAGACACGGCCAAAAATAAGGAAAAATTGCATGCATAGAGAGAAGTTGTGTCGAGTCCTCAACAGAATATTCCAAACACTAGAGGGACACAAGTCACACAAATAAGTTACAAATTGTCTTTACTAATATAATGCCAACATATAGCACGATCAATCTCAATGCACCAAATATAAATTACTTTTATATATAATAATAATAATAATAATAATAATAATAATAATAATAATAATAATAATAATAATAATAATAATAATAATAATAATAATAATAATAATAATAATAAGATTTATATTTGCAATCACCATCAAATTTCAATTTCAGTAATATCTTGCCTTATTTAATAAATCGGAGATAAAAACTTTTGTGAGCTCTCCCTCACCAAGAGCCCTTCCTTAAAATAATGATAATTAATTTTTTGGACAAATGTGCAAATAGGCCCCTGAACTTGACACCCTTTGAGCGTTTACCCCCAGGATCGATCAAGGAGCGTTGACCTCCCTGAACTCCTGAAAAAAAGGAGCAATTAAACCCCTCCGTGTAACGGAGGCCAGATGCCGTTCGCTCAAAGGTGGAGGAGCCGCCGAAGCTGGGGTGGCGTCGAAGGATGACTGCCCTGTGACCGTCAAAGGCGGAGGAGCCGCCGGCAATGGCGAGCCTTCAGGAGAGACATGCGGCGGCAGCGGTGACCTGCGAGTCTGTTTCTCGCCGGATGGAAGCGGAGGAGAATCCCAGCTAGGGCTGTAAATGAACGGAGCTACTCGCAAGCTATTCGAGATTCGGCTCGAAAAAAGCTCGTTCAGAGCTCGATTCGATAATAAACGAGCCGAGCTCGAGCCCAATTTTGAGCTCGAAATTTTTATCGAGCCGAGCTCGAGCCTGACAATGCTCGGCTCGTTGAGCTCGCAAACATGTTCGAATTCGATTGTTCGCGAGCCTGTTCACGAACCTTCAGTCGAGCCTTCAATCGAGTTAGTGCACGAGCCTTAAACGAGTCGAACTCGAACTCGTGTAACATATTAATTAAGAAGATTTTCTTAAATTTATAACAAATTCGAGCTTGAACACCATATATACGAACATCTAACGAGCCGAGCTCGAGCTCAAGCTCGAATTCGATATTATCGAGCATCACCCGAGCCGAACTCGAACCGAGCCCGAGCTTAGTAAGTGGATGACGAGCCGAGCTCGATGATCAAGATAAAAGCTCGAATCGAGCTCGAGCTGAGCTCGAACACCCGAATATTTAAACGAGCCGAGCTCGAGCCTGCTAGTATTCGGCTCGGCTCGGCTCGTTTACAGCCCTAATCCCAGCGATGATGACGACTCACGGAGACTCACCGGAGAGAACCGACGCCAACTGATAAGGTGAGACCTCGCTGATCTTTGGAACAGCTGCGGCGGCGGCACTGTTTGAGAGGAATTAAGATCTCAGTTGGGACGAAGAGAGAGAAACAAGGAAGAGGTGAAGTGAGGCGCAACTTCGCTGGTCCTTCAGATAGAAGAACAGACATAGAACGATGACCTCTCGCCGGGCCTCCAGCAACAGCGGCAGCGGCAGTTTTAATGGTGAGGATGATTAGGGCTTCTTCTGCTCCTTCATTGTTTGGAGAGGGAGTAGAACGAACGGCAACAACCAGTCACCAGAATCTTAGAACCTCGCTGGCGGATTCGAACGGGAGAAGAGACCAACCTTGTGTGTCTCGAAATTTAGGGAAAATCTAGGGCTCGATCTTTGTCTTGTTGAAAGGAATCAATGGAAATGCGAGGCGAAGAGAGATCGAGGGGCGCCAGATTTCAGAGGCGAGGCGCGGCCTCGGCGGTGGCTGGACTAATCAGGCGGCGGCAGAGCTCGCAGAGAGAGAGAGCGAACGACGTCTACAATTAAAAAAAAATTCGAGCGAACGGCGTCTTGCCTCCGTTACACGGAGGGGTTTAATTGCTCCTTTTTTTCAGGAGTTCAGGGAGGTCAACGCTCCTTGACCGATTTTGGGGGAGTAAACGCTCAAATGGTGTCAAGTTCAGGGGCCTATTTTGCACCTTTGCCCTAATTTTTTTAAGTTATATTTAGAATTATATAGTTTTATTAATTATTAATACTGCTTAGGGTGGTTCTCACTGTGTGCACAGGAGACCATCCCTAAATCCATCACTGATGCTACGTAGTAGAGCCACGAATTAAGGAAGATGCCAGAATTCTCTAACCATATTATATAATGATTTCGAAATCTTCTAATTTCTTATTGTTGCAATCTGATCATGAGTTGATCCGGTGACCACGACTAGTTTCTTTGGAAACCTTTTAGACTTGGAGCACATAAATGAAGGGCAAAATTATGCATATGTGGAGTCCCACCAAATTGGAAGTAAGTTGAGCAATTTAATTCGATTTAGACATAAATTTAGGTGGGGATGGATGTTCTCTAATTCATGAAGCGATTAGTACTATACATATCTAGATGACTTTATTAGACGAAAGAAAGTTGCTAGCTAGCTTGCGTAGGGTTTGGGCCATCCAATGTTCAGAGCTAATAACGACGATACATGCTACAACTTGCTACCAAAAATTATATAAGAATATGTATAAGAATAATTTGATAGCTGAGGAATTAGTTTGTTTTTGTTAGAAATGGATATTGGGTTCATTCCTCCCTTAAAAGACCTTATAAGGCTGTTGACAACGATATTGGAGAGCCCATCATTGGATTGGGTTGGCTCTGATACCATGTTAGAAATGAATATAGAAATGGATATTGAGCTCATTCCTCCCTTAAAAGGCCTTATAAGGGAGAGGGTTAATTGCCTCACCATATAAAGTGGCTCATGCCACTATCTCTAATCCAATGTGGGACACTTCAATAGTTTTGGGCAAAACGCCTAGGCTGAGGTATTAGAGAGAGATTTTGAGCAAGTTTTATGTGATTACAAATGAGTTTCAATTAATTTACACTTAATATTTAATTATTTTTCATATCACTAATATTTTTTTCAATCCAACCATATTAATTTTTGGTAGTTAATCAAATACCACTCCAACCATCCAACAATAATATTATTTATAATTATTTTATTACTATTATATTTAAATATAATACTATTAATTGTACACACACACAGATATATATATATATATATATCAAAATAATAGCATTAAATTAAAAGAAAAAGATGAAGTTTGTAATACTGAAAATTGATCTTATAAAGAGAGAGAAGAACAAAATTATATTGTGTGTATAAGTTATAACTATCGCAATAATATAAAATATATTCAACATTTAGTTTAGTATAAAAATAAAATTTAATGAATCAAACATAATTTGACACTTGTCATTATAAGAGTGGAGAGACCTTGCGGTTTCTTGATGTTGTTGGGTGTCTCTGGGCGAAGGGGAGCGTCTTATTAACTGAGTTATACTTCGCCGTCATTTTACAAGGCGATTTAAGGAATTTATAAGCTTGGACAAGCATGCACCTCATAGTTAATTTCCATTTGATCAGAAAGGCCAAACTTGTGTACATTCATGAAATACACGAGGCATTTGCTCCGACTAAGATTTATTAATTCTCAATTAGGAAGTATAAATTTCAATTAGAATTTAATTAGGAAATATGCACTCTGCATTCGGATAATTAAAGTAGTATTCTTGGCACCATAACACAGTCTCCTATTCAATTATATTAAGCCGTGGACGTTGGAGCTTAATTGGACTCTCTAAACTGTGTCAAAAAATGATTCGTTATTTATTGTTTTGATTAAATTGCCATATAGACTGCATTTATAATTTTGAAGTGAATGGTGTTTAGTAATATTGGACCAATTAACTAGCCTGATCCTGCATTAAATTGTTGCTAGGGCTGTAAACGAACAGAGCTATTCGCGAGCTATTCGGAGCTCGGCTCGAAAAAAGCTCGTTCGAAGCTCGGTTCGATAATAAACGAGCCGAGCTCGAGCCTAAAATCGAGCTCGATAATTTTATCGAGCCGAGCCCGAGCTTTGTAGTGCTCGGCTCGTTAGGCTCGCGAACATGTTCGGATTCGTTGATAATCGAACATGTTCGCGAGCCCACAATCGAGCCCATAATCGAGCTTATACTTCAAGAAAGACAAATAAAAATTTTTGTATGAGACAAGGTTCGAACCCTTGACTTCAAGGCATAATAGCACTAAATAAACTTCCATTGCCATTGAACTACATATAGCAATTGTTGTAAACTTTAAACTTAATAAATTCTTATATATTACAAAAAAAATGAATTTATGTATATTACGTAAGAAATAAATTAATATATATATATATACATATATTAATATACTCAATGTCTATGTCTATATTTATAATATGTAGCTAGCATTTGCAACCATGCTCCGTGACAATGCATTGAAACATCTTTAATTAAATATAACTTTCATAATTAGTCAAATTTCACAATTTTATAAAAAGAAATAAAAAGAAAAACATAATTTACTAATAAACCTTCAATTTTATTATAGTCACACAATTGATTTCAAATATATTATAGATGTATGTGTCATGTGTGTATAAGGATAAATGTTATGCCGTATACTTTGAATGAGCACCGCTTACATTTAGTCGATATTATAATTATTCTTTTTATTTTATACATATATTTTTTAATTCTAATACATCAAAAATCATTATTGAAATTACTAATTTATCAAATTGCAAAAATAAAAAATCAATTTGTTCATTTTTACCTTAACTCCAAATAAACGAATTAAAAGAACAATCGAGCTTTGTTACTTTGTTCATTGTTATATCGTTTAATAATATAATATCATACATTGATATTATATAATATAATATATATACTATATAATCAAATCATGCACTATAATTTATGTGTTGTAGTCCATATCTATATATATCATGCATGTTATATATGTTGTATACTTTGAATGAGCGTCACTTATATTTAGTCGATATTATCACTATTCTTTCTTATTTAATACATATTTTTAAATTTTTAATACATAAAAAATTATTATTGAAATCACTAATTTATCAAATTGAAGAAATCAAAACTCAATTTGTTCATTTTTATTTTAACTCGAAATAAATGGATAAAATGAACAATCAAGCATTGTTACTTTGTTCATTTTTATATCATTTAATAATTCCATGCATTGACATTATACAATACAATATACTCCCTCCGTCCACTAATTCAAGGCCTTCTTTCCTTTTTGGGACGTCCACCAACTCAAGGCCTATCCATTTTTAGTAAGTTTTTATTTATATTTAATTGGTGGGTCCCAAAACAATACACTTTTTCTCCACTCAACTAATAAACAATACATTAATTGTGGGTCCCTTTCTCCACTCAACTAATGAAAATACACTTTTTCTTAAAACCCGTGTTTTGCTCCTTAGGTCATGAATTAGTGGACGGAGGGAGTATATACTATATAATCAAATCATCTACTATAATTTATGTGTTATAGTCTATATCTATATCTATATATATCATACATGTTATGTTGTATACTTTGAATGAGCGTCGCTTAGTCGATATTATCATTATTCTTTTTTATTTTATACATATTTTTAAATTCTAATACATCAAAAATTATTATATAATACAATACAACATATATATACTATATAATCAAATTATCTACTATAATTTATGTATTATAGTCTATATCTATATATATATCATTACATGTTGAAATTATATAAGTAACATGTATACTTTATCATCATATTATAATACTATATAATATATAAAATAAATATATATCTAGTAGATAATATACAGTAATAAATTAATATAAATATATTATATCATTCTATCATTGTATTTATAATGCATGCAATATAGTCTATATTTTAATATAGACTATATTGTATATATAATGCATGTAATATAATCTATATTTTAATAATTTATGTTAACAAACGTATAAATATATTCTATATCTATCCTTATTTTGATCAATAACAAAGATATGGAAATTATTATTCAGCGCGTCTTTCCGTTTTCCATGCGTCTTTCCGTTTTCCATTTTTCCATCAGTAATCAATTCACGATCAGTAATTAGGATTCACGCGTCTTTCCATTTTCCATCATTCCATATTTTCAAACCCTTCTTGCCGCCATTCACCATACCCACGATCTTTCAGCTTATCAAGGTTCTCAAACCATCACCGCCGCCGTTCGCTGCTCACGGTCGGTCGACGCTCGCTGCTCACCGTCGGTCGACGCTCGCTGCTGCTGAACTTTGAGAGCAAGTACGTAATAGTTTAACTGTGATGAACTTTCTGTTTTACTATTAAATTGTGACTTCAGATTTTCCAAAATTTATGAAACTTTGTACGAAAGTACTAGGGAGTAATATGAAGGTTTCTGTAAATTTTCAGACCAATCCAATATGTTTTGCTATTTTTCCTTGAATTTAATAAGATGCTCGCAGAAATAGTTTAACTATGATGAACTTTCTGTTTTTCTATTATATTGTGACTTCGGATTTTCCAAAATTTATGAAACTTTGTACGAAAGTACTAGGGAGTAATATGAAGGTTTCTGTAAATTTTCAGACCAATCCAATATGTTTTGCTATTTTTCCTTGAATTTAATAAGATGCTCGCAGAAATAGTTTAACTATGATGAACTTTCTGTTTTTCTATTATATTGTGACTTCGGATTTTCCAAAATTTATGAAACTTTGTACGAAAGTACTAGGGAGTAATATGAAGGTTTCTGTAAATTTTCAGACCAATCCAATATGTTTTGCTATTTTTCCTTGAATTTAATAAGATGCTCGCAGAAATAGTTTAACTATGATGAACTTTCTGTTTTTCTATTATATTGTGACTTCAGATTTTCCAAAATTTATGAAACTTTGTATGAAAGTACTAAAGAGTCATATGTAGGTTTCTGTAAATTTTTAGACCGATCCAATATGTTTTGCTGTTTTTCCTTGAATTTAATAAGATGCTCGCAGAAATAGTTTAACTGTGATGAACTTACTATTTTGCTGTTATACAGTGACTTTGGCTTTTCCAGAATTTATGAAACTTTGTGAGAGAGAACTAGAGCATGTCATCAATAGAATGGGTAAATTATAGGACAAAGAGAATACCAAAGAGATCACTTTCACTTAAGCATGTCATCAATAGAATGGGTAAATTATTGTTTTTATTTATATTAGTCTTATTATTTATATTTGTATTATTCTTAATTGTGTGATTTTGATTTTGTTGCTGCAGTAGTGACGCTTTGCTAGATTGGAGAGAATCTACAAAATCAATGCTTCTCTAATATAGTAGTTTTTGGTGTGTATGTTTGGACTTTTTAATGTTCATCTAGTTACACAAGACATTTTAATTGTTTGGATTGTTGTTTAAATTATGTTATTTTGGCATGCATGTACATTTGTTAGAATGATTTTTATTCGTATTGATGCTTGTTTTGGACGATTGATTAGAATATATAGAAAATAATTTTTCTTTGAGGTCGAGCTCGAGCTCGAGCTCGAGCAACAGGTTGATTAAAAGTACATGATTTCGAGCTTGACACGAGCTCGAACTCGAATATTCGAGCCGAGCACATTCAAGCCTACACGAACCTTTAAACGAACATAAAACGAGCCGAGCTCGAGCATAAGCTCGAGTTCGACATTAACGAATAAAACACGAGCCGAACTCGAATCGAGCTCGAGCTAGCTTGATATTTTGATGTCGAGCCGAACTCGATCATGAACATAAAAGCTCGAATCGAGCTCGAGCCGAGCTCGAACACCCGAATATTTAAACGAGCCGAGCTCGAGCAGCCTAGTATTCGGCTCGGCTCGGCTCGTTTACAGCCCTAATTGTTGCATAAGCCTATCGACATTTTGTTTAAAATAATTTAAGAATTTTCAGTGACAAAAATGAGTATAAATAATTGGGGCTCGGAATTTTCGTACCAATTAACTAGATTAGATAGATAGCTAGGGCTATTCCCGCTAGTGTGAACCTTTCTTTATCAGCTTAATGAAAGTTTTTCCTTGTTCCTCAAAACAAAAATAAGGTGTCAATAATTGTATTATCTATTCAAAATCATATTCACTCTAAGCCCATGTTTAATTGAGTGTTTTTTAGAGGCTAAAAACGGATTCAATTAATTAAATTCATTATTTGTTGTTTGGTTTGAGTAATGAGTTAATCATTACCCTTATTTGAGAGTAACTCAATCACTCAATTTATTACCCCTCAAATAGAGGGAAAACAAAATAAAGGGAATTCCTTACTAATGATTCATTTCCTTTGTTTAACAAAACAATCAATAAAAGTACTAGTTATTGTTATATATATATTATTCAATTCCTTTATTTGATTCCATTTTCATTCCTCTACTTAAACCAAACGGGCACTAAGTATTCCGAGAGCATATTTGGAATCTGACATTGATATTCCGAGATTCACACTCTTTTACAATTCAGACTGTAAAAATTTGATACATGTATGTTTCCCATCAAATATCTCTTGAGACTCATCTCAGGCTCACAAGTTTTAATTCCAAACCGATTATTAATTGGATAATTTGACAAATTTGATACCTTAGATTTTCTTCTTCATCTCCATAAAATTGTCAAAATAATATTAACCATAGATATTAGTATGTATAGACATTTTGGCAACTCAAGTTTGGTGGATGGTACATGATCTCCTAATAGACTAGGTTGGGGCTCAAATCATCCCCATACCCCTAATTTGTCGTCCGTCACATTCACGAATAAATATACTACCTACCATCATAAACTTTTGATGATTATCATGTTTTCTATTTTTTCAAAGCTATAATAATAATAATAATAATAATAATAATAATAATAATAATAATAATAATAATAATAGTGGTGGACTTCAAAAATATCCAAATTGAAATAGTAAAAATAAAAACTAAGATAAAAAAAAAATAACCACACTTACCATTTTATCATTCACATAAAATACTTAAAAACCATCAATTAATTTTTTAGCTGGGAATTTTAATTTTTGAGCTCGAATTCACAACCAAGACAATTCCTGATTGTGAATTCTAGTTTTAAAACTCGAATTCACAGTAAATTGACTTTTTCTAGTTGTGAATTCTAGTTTTAAAGCGCGAATTCACAGCCAATATAATTCATAATTTTTTTTTATTTTTTTAACCACCCCAAGGTGAGGGGTTAGACAGACCCCCAACCTATAAATAAACCTCAATCAGTATCTCAAACACGAAGGTGCCCAAAAGTGACAATGCCCCAAGGAAACAAGGAAAAGGACAATCAAACGAACAGAAAACATATATAGATGTAGTCCAAAAATAACTACATCCAAAGAGCATATGGAACAACATAATAAAAAAGAAACATACAAAAAAAAGCTAACTATCATCATGTAACCCAAATCTAAAATTATGATAACCAACAATATCATTCCTAGTTGTGAATTCTAATTAACTTTAAAACTCAAATTCACAGCCAAGACAATTAACTGTAATTTCTATCTTTAAAACTCGAATTCACAACCAAGATTATTCATAGTTGTGATTTCTAGTTTTAAAACTCGAATGCACAACCAATTCTATTTCTAGTTGTGAATTATAGCTTTAAAACTCGAATTCACAATCAATCTACATCCGAGTTGTGATTCTAGTTTTAAAACTCAAGTTCACAATTAAGACAACTAATTGCAAATTCTAGATTTAAAACTCGAATTCACAACCAATATCAGCGATCCAGTTGTGAATTCATAAACATTAACAATACAAACCCATTTACACAACAATTTCAACCTTAAATATTTAATTAAATCTATAATAATTAACCACAAATCTCGTTTCGTTTGCCAGAGAGAAAAGGAAAATGAGATTCATGGATTTTCTCTAGTCCGTCGGCACAGTGATTCACCAACTATTGCCACAGCAACTGGTTGAGGAAATTTATGTAGACCGTCGTAAGATCAATTAATGTTGGTCAAAGATCCGGCTCTAGCAGCGGCGGAGATGGATTCACAAAGGCGTGCGTACGAGTTCCCCTATCTTGCTCATTCGGCAGTCGCCATACTCGCAACCGATAAGGATGTTGGGTTGAGTCAAGTTGGTCCAGTAGTAGCAGTAATCCTTGATCCAATAGCGCGACTGAGTCAAGTTGTAGTTGTTGTAGTAGAATTTTTTGGGAGCGGCCACCGCCACTGCACAGCCTAGGGTGATCGCAAAGATCCGACCCTTACCACGCTGGTCGCAAGAGAGAAAATAGAGGGAGAGAAGTTCATGTCGCTAGAGAAAGAGAGAGATGGTTTTGTCGAAAATTTTATGTAGGGATAAAATTGTTTTCATACACAAAAATTGACATTTTTTTATTTTAATAAATATGTTTTTTATATTGACTCATAATAATAATAATAATAATATTATTATTATTATTATTATTATTATTTTTATTATTACTGAAATAATGTATTTGGGATCATCTGAATTATCACTTCAAAATCAAATAATATCATGTGACTGAACAGGCCACGCACCTAGAAAATCTGAATTTTCAAACACCCACAAAATCTGAAAAATAGAGAAAAATATTTGAATGTAAACACATTAACTATTCTTTATCCACAAAAAATACAAAAATAAAAATTCTTTCTTCCTCTTCACGTTATCCAATTTCCTTCTTATTTTTGGGTTTGATTCTTATCGAACTCAGCAATATACAGGTTCATATTGACATGATAAAATACAAACTATTCAAAACATCAAAATTATGTATGAAATATACGTAAAACCGTGACAAAGGTACGAAAGCTATTTAATTAATCCAAAAGTAACCTAATAAAGTCTGCAAATTCTTTAATATTAAATATAGACTGACTATATATATATATATAGAGGGAGAGACTGACAAATTAACAATAGGGGCAAATTAAAGTGTGAAAGGTCTCATCCTCTAAATGTCATTTCTTTTTTCTTTTTTACTTGGTAAGTACGGATGGATAGGAGAGCTAAATTATCCACATACAACAAAAAAAAAAAAAAGAAGTAAACTAAACAGAAGATGTTATAAATGGCCAAAAATTGATATACTTTTCTTATGAAAGTGGAAACTGTAAAATAAAATAAGAATTATTTTAACCCTTAAATAATCAAAATCTACGATTGATTCATGTGTCCGGACACATGATCTAGCTACCCAAATCTTGTGTCCGACCAGTAAAATCATGTGTCCGCCTGGTGATATCATGTGTCTGCCCGAGCGAACACATGATCTAGCCACCCACCGGTCATATGTACTCTTGACTGTTAGCTGTCAAATCGTTGACTTTTATGACTAATAGTTATCTAAGAGCACTCCCAGCAGAAATCTCAAAATTATGCTCCTATATTCCTCCCTAAAGCTTTCCTATTTAATTTTAGGATCTCGATTTTATAAATGCATACACCAGATCTCCTATTTTCTACATAAAAATAATAATTATGTGTGGGCCCTACTAATTATAAGCTTAAAATAAATTTAGGGTGAGTGTAAATTTAAGATTGAATTTAGGTAGATGTAAAATTTTTTGTGGGCCCCATCCAATTTAGGGGATCTGCTGGTTGCATTTTTTATCTCATTTTCAATTGTTTTAGCTTAAATTTAGAGTTAGTGATGCATTTAGGTGATCTGCTGGGAGTGCTCTAATAGGTCAAATGTGTAAGATTTTCACAAAAAATCAAGCAAGCCCACAATATCAAAGGTTCGGTCAACAAATCGGTCAAATGTGTAAGACTTTTACCAAAAATGAAGTAAATCATCAACATCAAAGAGTAAAATAGGTACTTCACATAATTTGAGCATAAAATGTTTAAATTTATAAAGTATGACATTTTTCATATATAACATAAGGAATAGGGCATTTTTACCTATTAACACTTTAATGTTCTTTGTTGTAGATACTTTGAATATATAAGGCCCTTAAAAGAGATGCTTTGAATAAGTATTTAGGAGATGAAACATTAAAATATAAGTTACCTGGTCATGCATTATCATAGTATCAACTATCAATGCATGGGCATTAATTAGTAGCAATTTCGGACCTTTGATTCAATTTTCGCCCACAAAAAATCATTCATTTTTCTAGTTCATTTTTTCTATTAGATTTATTACTTGATTTGTTTATAAAAAATAATTTATTTTATCATTTTAAAATGTCCATAAAAATTAATTCTTTATATTTTTAGAAACTACTTATTACACGGTGGATCCCAAACTCTACTCACAATAAAATTAATTATTATTATTAATACTATTTTTAAGTGGGGTCACTTCTTCAATTACAATTCACTCAACTATTTTTATTAAAACCCGTGTTGTCTCCTTCTAGGATTATTTTTTATGGACAAATGAAATATTTTAATATTATTATAACATAAAAATTAAAATATCAATACAATAAATTCTAGTAATTGATTATTATTATCATTAAAAATTATAGTTTAATTCTAATAATTAATTACTAACAAAAATGTTGAAGATCAAATTCTGAAAATAGTTTTACCCCTAATTAACAATTACAAATTAAACTGAAATTAGAAAATGAAATCAACGAAAAAACTATAAAAACTAATAAGATGCCAAAAAGTGAAAGAGGTATTGACCCGTGAATATTCGAACTTTTTTCATTTTCTAGTTTTGAATCCAATTTTAAAATCTGTTTATAAATATTTATACTTTGTTTTCCTTTTGATTTTGCATTCAATGAATTTTTCCATCAAATCGTTGCTAACATGGCAGCTGAATTAACATTCGATAATCCTACAATTACATGTTCTAAATCCCACATTACAATAAAATTATCTGCTTCATTATGCACTTGAAACTTCACTCTCAATCCGACTGTCATGTCAGCAATGATTTGGGTAAAGATTTATCAAATATTAAAAAAATATAAAATTTAATTATTTATAAATAAATTTTAAAATTAATTAATGTATAAATGAGAAAATGAAAAAAAAATTCGAGTATTTAGGTATCAATACCCAAAGTGAAATAAAGGATTCCGTGTGCATTAATTAGTAGTGGTTGATCGCGATTTCCAGACGAGATTAATTAGGCTTATCGTTTGAAAAAATATTGGATACGGCCAAAACACATAATGCCTATATGGGCCTAAGTGGGTGCTGATTTTTACGACAATAATCATAATATGAGGATTTCAAATATAATTATAGTTTCAAGATGAAATCGTGAGATTTTGCAGGTGATATTATTTTAAAATATATATCCTATCCTATTAATGCATAAGGTACTTGAGGTACAAAAGCATGCAGCGCTTGTTGGGGGCATGAGTATATATGCTTTTCATAATTAGAAGTTAGATTGTTACGTAAGACTCACAAAACCTTGGTTACACCCGGGTGTACCGTACAATCAAGTTGACCCATACTTAAAATAGTGTTATTTATATAATTTGAATCAGGATATCCGGATTCAAATTAAAGTACGGGTCAAAGTCTAAGTAAAGGTGCAACCCAGTTGTACGGTACACCCGAATGTATCTAAGACCACCTCTATTGCATTTGAAAAAATAAAATATATTTATTTTTTTGAAATTCGAACTCCAATTATATATTCATTTAACAAAATGATATATTCATCGTAAAAATTTTCACTTCGATAATAATTAATGATTGTGATTTGAACCATTTCCTCCAAACATATGCTCCGTCCATCCACGAAAGAACATTTTAGGAGACAGTGAAATAGTTTATAAGAAAAATGTTTTGATTTTTTTGATAAATTATATAAGTAAATAAAAAAATTCGAAAACCGTGCGACAGAGGACTCGAACCTAGAATCTTAGATCTTGGGCATTAACCTTCCACTGCTAGGCCAACACACGCACATAAGAAAAAAATTATTGAATATATTGAGAGTGGAGAAAAAATTGTTGAATATATTGAGAATGATGAAAAAATATTTTAATTAATATTGAAAGTGGGGAAAAAAATAAGAATAAATAAAATATTTATAAATAATAGAGTATAATTCAAAAATAAGTATAAAGTTATTTTGTGAAAGTTCAAAAAAGAAAAATAATTTTTTTTTTATCATAAACAGAATCAACACGTAATAAAAACGGTGCAAATTGCACATTGAGATTCGGCTAATTTGTAACATTGTTGGCCATAAAGGGAGGGGAAGTGTGAGTTGTTCATTTTGTGAAGTGATTAAACAATTTTTTTAATATTGATAATGACTGAGAAGAAATGCCAAGCCGAAAACGATTATATTTTTAATTTAGGGGATGTTTGGCTAAGCTTATTTTAAAGAGTTTATAGATGTGGAGTAATTTTTTAAAAATTTATAAGTTCTCTAAGTATTTGGATAATTGAACTTATAATTTAGAGAGAGAATTTTTAGTTAGTGAGATAAAATCTTTGTTAAAGAGAAAAAATCAAAGAAAATTAAAATTAAAATGATATATATATGATGAAAAAAAAAATTATAATTGAATTATTTTTACAGTTTATAAGCTCTTTAGAAATTTATTTTGTCAAACACTTTGAAGAAACTTATATGTTCTTAAACAGTTTATAAATTATTTTAAAGAGTTTATAAAATTTTAAAATAATTTATAAGCTTAGCCAAATACCTCTTAATCGCTCGAGGGAAGAAATGATGATGGATTGGGAGATGAGGTGGCCAGAGAAAAGCTGACGTGGACTTATGACCAGGCTGGACCACATTTCCAATTGGTTCTTAAAAGTGATTGACCAATGAACGTGCACATGGGGTTTTCAATTTTCAGCTAGCCGTGAAATAAAGTTTGCATATGCTCCCAACTTAAATTTAATTAATTGAAAATCAAACATATAAGTCTATACCCCTATGCATCCGATCGAATACCGTTCTTTGTGACAAGTTTTGAGTTTAATTCTGCTTGCGTGCGGTGATGAATGATGATGAGGTCCCGTCTGCATGCAGATTGCATATATAATTGTTTATATTTAAATACCTCTTATAACTTTAAAAAAAAAAATCTATACCCCTAATCTAATTTCCTTTTATTAATATATGAAATTTAATACTCCCTTGGTCCCCAATATTTATGTATATCTTTTTTTTTTGGTACGTCCTCCAAATATATGCAAATCCTATTTTTGGATGTTATTATATACATAATTTTCACAATTTTATCTTTGTAACTTATATTATTTACCTACAATCTACTTAACAATATTCTTAATGTGTGGTCACTTCTCCATTATCAATACTCTAAACAACTTTTTATTAAAACTCAGGCCGAACGCATTTATACATATTTATGGGGCACGTAGGGAGTATACAATAAACTTGATGTATAATCCTTAAAAAAAATTATAACATATGCATTTAATAACCTAGGAAAATCAAATTTAAAGAGGGAAAACTTAATTTTAAATATAGACCGCTATTAAAAAATTTGAACAATGCCTTTAAACTCCATCATTTTTTTAACAAACAGCAGAGGGGTGAGGAGTTAGGCCATTAATAACGAATTTTGTAAATAATGGGGAATAAAAAGTTAATAAGATGGTAATTAAGTAATGTAGATTTTATTATTATATAATGAATATGATATTTTTTATAGATAAATAAAAATAAGATTATGATAAATTTCATGTAGGAATCTAGGGATGCTTTTCTAAATTTATTGATGCAACAACCCTAATTAGCAAAGCCATACTATCAAGAAAAGGATATTTAAAATATGACTTCGTTCACGATATTGTTTTCATTTTGTGGACGACACAAATTTTAACAAAGTGGAGGATAGTAGTTATATTATTGTGGGTAGAGTTTGGATCCCACTATTATTGTGAGTGGAGGTTCGTGGACCCTACTGCTATAAATGGAAGTAGAAATGATATCGCGGATGGAGGGAGTATAAACTACATTGATTAGCCCATATATATAGGAATGAGATCACGTAGTATCCAATCTTGACCACACATTTTGTACATGTGCCGCACCAATATTGTGACACGTGGCAAAGAGCTTCCAATGCCTTCCAAGACAAAATTGCCTAGGGGTAAAATCGAAAGAAAAAAAAACGGATATATAAAAAAAAATCAAAATTTTTTAGATTTATTCAAAACAGACATGTTTTACATGCATATAATTTCATACAAAAATGTATAAAATTTCACACAAAAAATGCATTAAATTTGTCATAAAGTGCAATGCATTTTTTGTACAATTTAATGCAATTGTGTTTACTGTTATGCATTTTTGTGCGAAATTTTATGCATGTTTTCCCAAAAAAAAATTAATAATTATTAAAAAAAATTGGCGGGGAGGGGGGTCAGGGGTAAAAAAATCAGATTTGTGGAAAAATGCAATGCATTTTTTGTATAAATTAATGCATTTGTGTGTACTGTTATGCATTTTTGTGTAAATTTTATGCATGAAAAACATGTTTTCCTAGAAAAACATGTGTTTCAATTTTTTTTAATCCGAAAAATAAATTTCGATTTTATCCCTATACAGATTTTTCCTTGAAATGCTTTGGAAGCTCTTCGTCACGTGTCACAATTTTGATTGGCCACATACACAAAATGTGTGGTGTCTAGATTGGATCTACGTACTACTTAAGTGCACGATACTACGGGTTAGGATCAATGGAGAATTCTATATTATTCATTCTGGATAAGTCAATAATTTTTACCAAATAAATAAAGAGACTGTATGAACATACATATATTCATAAAGCACGTCACCTTCAAAATTTGAACCCCATGCGTAATATGTATTTAGTAAAATTATTGGCGTGTTCAATAAATTTATTGACTAATTCAGACCGCCTTACTCTTTATATTTAGCATTTTTTATTGATCTTTTTTCATATATATATATATATAGAGAGAGAGAGAGAGAAGATCCATGGAGAATGCTAAATATTTTGAGAATGGAGAATGCGTGAAAAAATAACGAATAAGTCTATATTTTCGATGAATAAATCAATGCACCGTATGAATAAGATTTTGGCCTGGGTTCGAATCCTGAGATGGACGAGATTTTCACTATATTTGTTGTATTTATTGAATACATTTGTTCAATAGTTATGTTGATTTGTTCGTAAAATTTATATGTTCATTCGTTATTCTCTGTTCTTTCGAAAAATATAATTCTCTATGGATCCCTCCCCTATATATATATATATATATATATATATGGAACGATTAATAACATTATCTCGCAATACAATATCTTTTGCGTAGTTGGTCCAGCAATTTTGGCATTTGAAATGCTTCGTGGCTTTATCCTCAAACTCTTTTATCCACCACAGAAAAATACCAAGATTAAAATCCAAAGATAATTATGTAAAATAAAAATAAAAAAGACAAAAGAGAAATCAATAATGAAGAGCCCCCCTGACCCATCCTACGACCCCACCTCCTTTTAGAAAAAGGAGAAAAATGGGCATCCCTCGACTCATATCATTCATTCACGATCAACACCATAATCATCTCTTCTTCAATATAATTATTACAATTCTTCTTCTTTTCTTCTTGTTTTTTTTTTTTGTTTTTTTCAAATGTTGCGATAGAATAATAATATTCAGTTAGAAGTGGACGTTTCCTCGTTTTTCAGCTGTTTGTATGTATGCATTTTCTGACACACTTTGATAATGGCGTTTTCAAACTTAAAACACTCACATGATCACATCTTTGTCACTCTGAAAACAGTTGGATTTGTTTGTTAGAATGACGAACGGAAGTCCTGGCAGTGGCAGCTTCAAATCAAACTGAAAAGGAAGGTCATAATCACTGAATTCTCCCCTTTGATCAGAGTTCTTCGCAGGTATAAATTTCGCCCAAAAAGCTACAAAAGAAAAGAAAAAAAAACTTGAGAGAGAAACAACTATGTACATGTAGCCCTTTCCAATTTTCAGCTTCTTTCTTCTAATTTATATGGAGAGGAAAGAAAAAGGTTGATAAATTCTGTGGATAATCGACTCAACACAGATGAACATCTTTCTGCGTAAATTTTTTCATTTTTGTAGCCCATCTCTCTCTCTCTCTCTCTACCTATCAAGAGAGAGAGAGAGTAGTCCATTATTTCCTGACAGAATTTGAGTGAAGTGAAGGCACTGCTACTATATTTAGCATATGGAGAGAGAGAGAGAGTGAGAGTGGAGCGTTTTGGTATGGGGTGGTGTGTGTCTCTCTGTTTTGATGTTAGTTTCTCATGTTATCCGACCTTGATTGAATTTGCATAGTTGATATCAAAAACTGGTGATTGAATTTTGTTGTACTATTCGACGTCACGACTGCTAACCAAATTAAACCTGTGCTTTCATTACTTGGCAGATGATGTAGGTGCACGTGCCCCTTTACTCCAGGTACCAATAATAATAACCTTCTTCTAATTTTCTGAAACCACCTATTTCAATAAATTAAATCCAAGTTTCAATCATGAGCTTTTTTATTTTATTTTAACTATCTATATTAGGAAATATGTTGTGCATGCTTGGCTTCTTCGCCTCCATACGCCATCGATCAGCTTGAAGGTGGGTGAAGAGGGCATAGATTTTTTCTCTTTTTTATTAATTAATTTTTCAAGACTTGGAAAATATTTTTTGGTAGCAGTCTTGATTGGACACTTTGTTGGACTTTTCAGCATGCCCAAGATTTTCGAGGCCAATAATTAAATATGTTATTGTCGTTTTGAAAGTTTCCAAGTGCGTTTTCAGCAGTCAATCCCAACAGTTTTAATTAATTCTTGAATATTATTATACACACTGCAGTTGAGTTGTGTGTGAAAAACAAGTCTGTTTTGTGAAATGGCGACGTACTTCCATGGCAATAATACAGAAATGCAAGGAAACGGCGACGCTTTACAAACCCTTATTCTCATGAACCCCGCCTACAACGGATACTCCGACAACCTTCCTCCGCCGCCCTCCTCCGCCAACTTCATATTCCTCAACTCCAGCTCCTCCGCAAACGCCGCCTCTCAGATTCAGCATCTCGCCGGCATCCCTCTCCAAGCCTCGCCGCTGCACCAAGACGCACGCTTCCTCTACAGCAGCGCCGCGCGTGAGGTTACACGATCTAAGCAGGGACTCTCCTTGAGCCTCTCCTCGCAGCAGCCATCTCAGCCGGAGGAAGTTAGGGTTTCCGGGGCTCCGGAGAAGGCGGCGCTGAGTTGTAAGTATTTGAAGGTGGCGCAGCAGCTCCTTGATGAAGTCGTCAATATAAGGAAGGAAGCCAACAACGGTAGAGAATCAGATAATGGACAGCCCAAGACTACTGCAGAACCGCCGCCCGGAGACGGCCGCGCTAAATGTGGGGCTGACCTCACTACGGCGGAGAAACAAGAAATTCAGATGAAGAAAGCCAAGCTTGTTGACCTGCTTCACCAGGTAAGCCTCATTACTTATAATTTAAATTCATGTACAATAGCATGTAAATTATCAAACTTTTTCCAAATCACTCTACTTTCTATCAATTTTAACTTTGCGACTGAGAAGATTAGTTTATCTTCAAATTAATACTGACACGGAAATAGGATTTTGAAGCAGCCATGTATACCAACATCTATTTTGATTTGGGAGCAAATCATTCTTGATCGCAATATCATTATCAACTAAAAGTGATACAAGCAATCTTTATGTGGTGTATAAATACAAATTTAGATAATTTAGAGGCTTAGTACCTGATAATTAACACTATAAATATAGACGTAACGTGATATTAAATGACAACATTAGACGTGAAAAATGAGAAGATTTTGTAATTAATGCAGTAAATGGGGGAAAATGTAGGTTGAGCAGAGGTACAAGCAATATGATGAGCAAATGCAGATGGTGATAAAGTGGCTGGAAGAAGCAGCGGGCGTGGGATCCGCCAAAACATACACATCTTTGGCATTGCAAACAATCTCAAAGCAGTTCCGCTGCCTCAAAGATGCAATCATGCTCCAAATAAGAGGGGCTACCACCAACTTAGGCGAAATGAATAACCACATCCCACACCCACACCCACACCAGATTAACAATAACAATGCATGGAGACCTCAGAGAGGCTTGCCGGAGCGCTCTGTTTCTGTTCTTCGCGCTTGGCTCTTCCAACACTTCCTCCACCCGTATAAATTCAATCCCCCATCACTTTTCACTTTTTTTTTTTTCCTTAAATATGTTTCTTCATTTTTCATGAAATGTGTGCAGTTATCCCAAGGATTCGGACAAGGTCATGCTTGCCAAGCAGGCGGGGCTTACTAGAAGTCAGGTACTTTTTTTTTTCCATGGAGTAGAGAGAATGAGGTATTAAAAAAAGATAGAAAAAAATTATCACATCATTTTTTTCAATCTCATGTTCAAAACATGGGAAAATATTATCACACCACTACCACTACCCTGAGAGAAAAGAGATTGCGCGACTTTTTTTTTTTTATTTATCTTGCTCAGAAAAATTATTCATCATGAACAACATGTGTAAAAACTATGTCGGTACGTACCAGAAATTTTCATTTTAAAAAAGATTGAATATCATGTATTTGACATACAGTGCTGATTAATTGTTGTTCCTCAGGTGTCTAACTGGTTCATCAACGCCCGCGTTCGGCTGTGGAAGCCGATGGTGGAGGAGATGTACGCGGAGGAGATGAAAGCTCAGCAAAGAGACGGATCAGAAGAAGAAGACAAGACACCCAAAATTGAAGTCCAAAACACATCACCAGCTGCCCAGAACAACACACGTGCGAAGAAACCACGAAACGGCGATGCGTCGTTGTCCCCATCAATGAACATGTCCAATGCGGAGATTCCCATGAAATTGGACTACGAGAGCCGACAAGGATTTAGCATCACGGGGGCGCCTGCAAATTTCTTCGCATCGTACGATCCAATTGTAGGAATGGAACAGTTCCAACAACCGTATTCGAGCAACGGTGTTTCGCTCACGTTAGGCCTCCAACACTGTGAGAACCTCTCCAACCAAATGGAGGCTGGGACTCATCATTTCGGGGGCTTCGATGCGTCGGCTATGTATGATAACATCGACGTTCAGAATAATAAGAGGTTCGCGGCGCAGTTGTTGCCGGACTTTGTCACTTAAGACAGGTATATTGCCAACAAGATTTCGTTTCTTACTAGGAACAAAGGAGTTGATGCATGATTAGGTTAATATTACATTACATACGAGGAGATTAAGATGCTTAATTAGCTACAACTCTAGTTGTATTCATAACACATTCCGACAGCTTAATTTAGTATATTTCTTAGAGATTCGATTGAGCGTTGTATATTGATTTTGTTGCTATACAGATGATTAAAGTGGGAAACTTAGATGTATTATTGGGTGGTATAGAAGAATAAAGAGTGGTTTTATATCCATATTTTGGAGTGTTCTGTTTTTCTTTCTTGCATTACAATTCTTATTTTTTTATTGTTATTTTTATTTTTATTTTTATTTTTTTGTTATTTAATATTATTAATTTATCAAAAAATAATTAAGACCTTCGTATGTATACGTGTGTTGGCCTAGCGATAGGTGGTTAATATCTAAGACTTAAAGTCCTAGGTTTGAGTCCACCGTCTTGCTGTATTTAAATTAGTTATTTATTTATTTATATAATTCATATATATATATAAAACAAAAAAATAGTTAAGACCTTCGTGTACACATGTTCGGTATTTATACTTTTCTAGCGTCGCACGTAAAGTAACGAAGGTGTCAAATGTTTTAGAGCATGAAGAGTCGAGAGAGAGAAGTGTTTGTGTGTTATTAATAGTCCCACGTGAAAACCGATAAAGAAGAAAATATTCATTCACCTACAACTTTGAATGAAGCCACCAAAATAATAACTGGATTGAATCAACTAATGGAAGAATGAAGCCACCAATAATAACTGGATTGAATCAACTAATGGAAAGGTAAGTTCTAGGGAAATTAGAGCTTCCACACCCAATAATTTAATTAAATTAAATTGGGCTATTTTATTTGAGTAATGTTATTTGGACAAAATTTGCCTAGACAAAAAATAAGGTTAAATTTTTTTAAAAATTAATTTAGTTATAAATTTTGATTCAAGTTTAAAAGGATTTAGTTAGTTTTATTGCATTCTCTATATTGTAATTTTTTCATAATTTTTTAACAATTTGTTTTATTTTTTGTTATTTTATTTGTAATTTGTGTACTTTAAAATAATAATAATTGAAAAGGTTATTAAAAAAATTACAAAAAAAATGCAATATAAAGAAAAGAATAAAACTAGCTAAATCTTATTTTATTTTGAACCAAATTTTTTAAATAAATTTATTTTATAAAGTATTTCATCATATTTTGTCTGGACAAATTTTGTCCAAATAGCATTATTGATTTTATTTCTCTCTCTAATTTTTATTTTTATTTTTGCTTTATTTTTAATACATTTTAAAATTAAATTAAAATTTTATTAAAAATAAAATTCAACTTCACATTAGTTAATATATATGTATATATATAATAATTAGAAAAATATTACAAAAATTTTAAAAAATTACATACTTTGAACTACGGGTGGATATGATCAAATCGTGCCCAAATATGCTCGATTGACTCGTCTTGGAAGCGAGCGTGCAATTATTTATCGCAAAGGATGGAGTCTCGAGCCAAATACGCACAAAATTCCAGCAGAGCTCTGGTGTGAGTCTTAGGTTGAGAAGTGCTGCTTGACGCCTCGTCGTTCTCCTCGGGTTCCCATTCTGTCGCATACTCTCCTTCATCATCAATTATCACGTTGTGCAAAATAATGCATGCAAAAATGGGACATTGCTTGGTTGCTTATTTTCTATAGATGAGTGTGACCTCTAATAATAAGTCCAACGAGCTTGAATAACACCAAAAGCTTGTTATAAGTATTTTCTTGCAGCTTTGCTTTGCGGTTTTTTTTTTGTGGTTTTTTGTTTTGCTTTTAGACGGATCCTTTGTTAGCGTCTGTGCTTTCAGGGTTTCTTTTATTTTTTCTCTCTTTTTTCTTTTTAATAAAATTTCTATTTCAACAGTATTTTCTTGAAACTTCTTGTATCATTTTTTTTTTTCAAAAAAAGAAGAAAAAGAGAATCAATAATGGTTCCCTATTTCTCCCCTTGATGACTCGAACCCCTGACCTATTAGTGGGAAGGGAAGCGTCTTACCAACTGAGCTTTTTGCATCAATTTGAACCTCCTCTTATTCTCATCTGAAGTGAATATAGGACTCTAGATTAATGCTAGTCAATCTGGATAGATGTCATCAGTTAAGTAGTAGACCATACTAAAGTGGCGTTGTTGGCCTCGAAGTGCATCGCCGGAGCATTTTTTGAAATACTATCGTTAAACAACGATGATTGGTTGAGCATATTGATGTCGTTGTTTGAACTAGAAACCCTGAAGAAGGCATTTTAGATCCACAGATATTGAGATCCAATCGCCTCAAGTATAATCATCGGTTTGTCGTGATCACCTCGGGTGTAAGCTCTTTGTCATGCAGTCGAACAATTCTTCCACCTCCAGTGTATGCAATTGAGGCTCCCTAGCTAGTATTCCCAGGAACCTGTGCTTCACCTCGTGCATAGCAAGTAGCTTTGGTAATCGGTCTCCTTAAATATTTCAGGCCGAAGATGCGGACGATTACTCGACAGAATTTCCTCAAGCATAGCAACGCCGTCGACTCTGCAATACTCAGACACTCGTCATAAGAATCTGTGGCACCTCCATTCGCGAGTTGTCGAATTGCCACTATATATTTCTGGATTGGTGTGAAGCAGACTCTCCCAATAGCGTCTTCGCGCTATTGGAAGTAAGGATCGGACTCCACCGCATTAACGATGAACAAAAACAAGGATCGGCATATATGAACATCGTCATAAAAATGCTTCTCCAAATACTGAATCGAGGGCAAAGTTATCTTAATAAAATCGTTCACCATCGACTTCACAATTGCGATGAATGTATGCTTTATTTTTCCTTCTTCTTTTTTGGAGGGCTACCGAGTCATACATGCCTCGGCCCTCGCCATTTCCATAAATTTACTCACAAATTGCATGAAATAAAGGTTGGGATAAACGTTAGGACCAAGGCCGATCGGAACCTTATCGCCGTTTGAATCGGAGGAAGAGTTGAAAGATAAGGCATTTTTTTTCGAAGAAGAAGATGAATAGAAAAATGAGTGAAATATAGTGTATATCTGTGTGAATGAATGAGTATTTATAGATTTTATTATTATTTTTTTTTTTTGCAATTTGACCGTTTGAGCCAAACAGCTCTTTCAATTTTAAAAAAATATAAAAAGCTCAAATTTTTAATTTTTTTGATTGGACAATGCTGAAAACGTGCCCCTCTGTTTCTTCTCGAGCGCTCATCCGCGATATGAATGCTGTTAGATATAAATTCAAGAGAAAACATTCATAATAAAGTGGCCTTTTTTGCAATTCAATTTGTCTGTTTTAGATTGTGTTGCATCTCACACTTATTAGCAAACCAGAAATGAAGCTCGACAGATATATACATTACTGCTTACAAAATCTGAATTGCATCAGCTTTGAAGTTGCTTAACAAAATCAATATGTGAGTCACCTGCAAAACTACAATTCTAAAACGTGCAAAACAAAGCATCATATAATTCAAAAAATCCTCAACTCAATGCATCAAAACTATGATGAGTAAAAATTACATGAAACATACACCATATCTACATGATTTCCGAATTAGTACACTGCTTTTGAATTGCTAATTTTCCATGATATACTCAAGAATAAACACAAAATGACAGGTTACAGAATCTTACTAGAAGAGTGATATGATTCATCGAGCAAACCCGGCCTTATCATACTCTGTTAGGAGTTAGGTCGTTTCCATCAAGCAACGCCAGCCTTCGCTTGGCAACTTTTGATCTATAGCACCACACTTCGAAGGCTTCAGTCAAATCTGGGTAGCGAATCTGTTTATTTTCGAACCACTCAGTCAAGATTTCTGCTTGGTCTGATGATGGCAATGCAAGAATCATTGACACAAATGCTGATTCCAAGGATTGCCAAAGCTCATCGTTAGATTTCAACATCATATCATTGTCATCATCAGAAGTAACAGAGTCAACTGAAGGCTTCACAAGTCTAACAAACGGAAGCCAGACTTTAACCATTTGAAGGCGTTTCGTAGTAGGCAAGATTAGAGTTCCATACCCTATAGCTTCCAACACTTTGGCAGCAACCTCAAGAACTTTCACCTGTATCTGTAGTGAACTTTCCCGGCAAGCTTCCTCAGCAACTTTCACTATCTTTACAGATGTCTCCACCCAAGTGAGAACAAAATCACTTGAGATTTCCAACTTTGTTACTATTTGAGAAGCCCATGATAAATCATTTAAATAGGCCTGGAACAACTCGATCTTTGCTGCTTCAGCCATTGATTCTTGGAGATCACCAACCAAAGATTCCACAAGGTTAACAAATCTCATCAATAACCTATTGACGCATAACTTTGCTTCCATTTTAATTTCATCATCAGCGGTTAACAAAGGAGCATCGTCATCCTCAGTCAGCAGGTACTCAAGCTGCTCCTGAGATGAGACCTTCAGATCATTCATCGAAGATGGTGGAGATGATGTGGCAAATTGGATGGCTGAAACGAAGATCTTAACAACAGCCAAAGGATTGACTGGCTGCAGACGAGCAAGTATCGTTTCTGCTGGAGATCCCATTCCAGGAATAACTTTCAAAATCTCGTCTTCCTCAGATTCATCCCAAGGGACTGCTTCCAAATAGCCTACACATGTGGAAACAATTTGAGGGCATTCCAGATGAATCGCAACTCTCAGTATGCCAAGAGCATTCTTAACACTGCCTATATCAGTCACAGTCACATCTGAGGTGATATAGAAAAGTCTAAGAATGACAATATGATGGTCAAAATCTGATTCTTCACAATAAACCTCAACGCAGTTACGCGAGTCAAGAATCTGGCATGTTGGCCAACTGTCAGATAACCGGTCAGCAAAATACTTGCTTTTGTCTACAAGTATATGTGAGTGACAGTATATCCAATCATCACGCCCTTCCTGTGTTCTAATCCTTACAACAACGTCGCTAGTAGATCTGTCACCAATCCTGCACGGCGTCCTAGATTCCTTATCCTAGAATTATCGAAACGTTGAACCAAGAAATGATTGCTAAGTATTTTCCAGCAGGCATGATTCAATTTAAGCATGCAAGATAACTCACAGATAGTTCCATCAACTGATTTCCTTCTGAAAAATGTTGTAGCTTTTAAGCGTTGTAATACCTGTGGTCAGACAAGGAAAACAGATAAATAACGTAAACGGACTGCATAACATTTCCTGAAATTATCACACATCACAAACTATTGAAATGGAGAAACATATCTGGTAACAATACTTAGCAAATTATAATATTCAAACCCACTAAGCTTTGCCCAAATTGCAATCAAGCTTTACCTTGGCATTCAGAAAATAAGACTAATACCTTAAATTTTTTATTACTTTCAGTGTTTTATGACTTCTGAAAAGGCATGGCCACTATACACCCAGTGTAGAAAAGAAATGATATTTTCACCTTTTCGTGCTCATCACAGATTGTCGATTGATGCTTATATACCATTTCATTATGGAACATAATTTATTGCAAATTATAACATAAAGTGAAGCTTGAGGGTGTTAGGTAGCACTACCACAATAAAAAACACAAAAAACCAGCATGTAATGTAATATTCACTTTCACTAGTTAATCAGATATCAGAAATAGAAATCAGGAAAAGACAATATTTTTAACTCTAGAAAAAAAAAACTCACCTTTGGTAAAGCCAAAAAAAGTACTTAAATACAAAGAGAGGTACACAATTAAATTAAGCCAACTTGCAAAATAGAAGACGGACGTCTATCTGAAGATCTATATGTCTTACTGTGTGTGTGAGAGAGAGTGACTGAGAGTGTGTCTGTGAGGACGTTTGTACTTTGTAGTATAATAAATTTGCTGGCCAACCAGCAAAAACACATCAAAGAGAGGAAGAAACTCATACCTAAGAAAATATTGGCCCATGAAAGCTAACGTAAAATGAACAAGCAACTTATTGGCTTTATGTTATTTTATTGACTTAGATAATCTTCTTCAGTCCAAATTTACTGGTTAAATGTTAGATACAATCAATGACCTACCTAGCTTTAGTCGAGAAACTAGAGCATATGATAGCTTAACAAGTCCCATCTCAATTGCTCCACATATTAGTAATGACATGATTGCCATCTACACAATTTACTGTTAGTACACCTAACAAGTTTTAGTTGCCTAATATAAGGTAACATCCAACGTGTAGATGTGGATACAATTACATCACAAATGAAGAAATCGACATAGATGTGGATACAATTACATCACAAATGAAGAAATCGACAGCAAGATAATTCAACATTAATACGCAGTTACCAACAACTATTTTGACGTCATTCGAATTTCAATTTCCATCTATACGAGATGTATTAAACTATTAATAATTAAAGACAAAGCATAGACATAAACTAAGTAAATAGCATTTCAAGCTGCCAGTGCCGGACATAATCAATATAGGATATCAATGCAACAGTCAACAAACAGGAAAAGAACAGAGTCCAATTAACCTACTAGATGATACTGTACCAAACAATTCCCAACTCTAAAAGTTTTAAAACCCACCAACTAATACTACTCGACAGTGACAAGAAATCAAGAACAAACATATATATTAGCAAAAACAAAAAAACTGAAAAAGCGCAGGCACACCAGGAAAGTCTAAGATGGAAGAGAATCGCCTAGACTTTGGATTCTGTGTCACCAAGGTTAAAAGAAAACTGTAGTTTTAGTCAACTAAGTTAAACTCACAATGGAGATATAAATCCACTCAAAACAAACCTAACATCATGAACAACTGTAAAGCAGCACGAGACTTAAACTCAAAGCACACATAAATCCTACTTCATACGATTAGATTTCCCATCACATGTTCACAGAGATTTGAAAACAGTAACGAACAGAGAGAAACTTGGAGGATAGAAGTAGAAGAAAAATAAAATAAAAGAAGGGGCAAAAGAAATGCCGAGTTTGGGCGAGTAGGGAGGTACTCTTGTAGTGTCGAGTCGCAGAATCGGGCTGAGGGCGAGAAGAGGCGGCTAGGTGTCGGCCGAAAGGGAGGCGTGACTGTGCTATCGCGCGGCCGGGTCAGACGGCGGTGGCGGCTGTTTTAGCCGAACGGCTGCTGCTGAAGTCGTCACGTTGGGCGGCGGCTGCGGCGTGCGCTCGCCGTCGGACAGGGGACGAGAAAATGATAAGGCGGCGGCGGTACTGGGTGGTCGAAAGGCGAATTTTCGCCGGAGGAGAAGAGGAGGGAGAGAGAGTTAGGGATTTGATTTTGTGAGAGAAGAAAAATGGGGAATTCCCCTCTTGGATTTCCGGAAGAAAATGTTTTTTTATTTTATTTTCTTTATGGTTCAATAAACATACCACCATGTACCGGAATGAAAACGTGGTTAGGGGGTCTTGGTCTCTTGACTCCTAATATGTGGACTCTGGAGTCATAAACAGTCAGTTTTGAATCTATCATGATTATAATATGTTTTAGTACATTTTTATTTTATTTTTAAATAACTTTATTTAATATATGTAAATGTAATACTCGCTCCGTCCCACTAATCTTGACACGTTTGGTTTGAATACGCGAATTAAGAAATTGTAGATTAGTGTTATAAGTGTGTAGTTAATAAAGTACTCTCTCCGTCCCACTATATCTGAGACTCTTTCTATTTAAGGCGTTCTACTGTAAGTGAGACTCTTTCCTTTTTTGGTAAAGATTTTACCCTTTAAACACATTTTTACTTTTTCACCTACAAACAAAATACATTTTTCTTAATTTCGGTGTCCAAAAAAAAGGTCTCACATACAGTGGAACGGAGAGAGTATAAAAGTAATAAAGTAGGAGAGAGAATGTAATAATTATTCCGTATTTAGAAATGTGTCAAGATTCATGGGACGGCCCAAAAAAGAATACGTGTCAAGATTCGTGGGACGAAGGGAGTATGTAGAACAATTAATAAAGTCAAAATACAATAATTACTTATAAATTACATTATTCAAACAATATTTATTGTATTTTCTTAATATGTGTGAAAAACATGTGGACTATCAAAGTGGGACGGAAGGAGTATACACAAATGTCAAAATGTCATCATTTATGAATTAGATTGATTAATAACAAAACATGAATTATAGTATTAAATTTAATAATAATAATAATGTTGGTAAGGCAAGTTTTGGTGACAACAGATTTAATGATGGTGGGTGATTTGTAAGGTGCAAGATAAAAGTGAGGTAACACAATAACAATGAGCACTTGATTACGAAAGAAAAGTAAATTGCAGTTCTCTTAAATGATTACAATAAAATCTGAAAATAAAAATAAAAAATTGAGAGCGTGTCCCTGTATACAACGAGGGGAAAACTTATATCCATAGAGGAAAAATGTATGGTACACACGAAAACAGTTGAGCTGAAATCTATCCGTGATAACCATCTTGTTTGAGGCAGGGCTGATATATGCGAGCTCCACTCAGATCAAATTTCTTCTCTACTCTTTTCAGTCTTTGCTCTCAGCATTCACCAACTAAATAGACTTCATTCCCAGCCTCAAAGAAATTGGCTGCGATTTGGTAAAGGCTTCTTCATTTATTTATTCCGACTTTGGGCCTTTGAGGCAATTGCCCCACAATCCTACCTTTTTACTAATGAGCCCAATCGTAAAGCCTGGCCCCGGGGGTAAAAACATTTTGGGCTGCTTATGCCAATGACTCGGTGTGCATGAAAAGGAAAAGAAGAGCAGAAATTTCATCTGCTGTTGACTAAATTTAGAGACTTCAAAGGTGAGATCATTGCGGCGGTGTATTTGGATTCTGTCTCTCATACCAATCCTGAGTCGTCTACTATCTTAGAGATGGATTGTTGGATTCTTGCCTTCTTTAACTTCTTTTGCTAAAACCTCTAATCTTCATGACATGCATGATATCCTCATCTTTATGCTTCCATATTCGTCTCTTAATAAGTGCTCCAACTCATTCAACGTACATTTTCTATGTATAGATATAATGCTTCATTCGTCTCTTAATAAGTGTTATTTAAAAATGAATTGAATTTCATCCACGAATAAGTGTGACATTCTAGATATCATGATAAGTTAATGTTAAATTTTTTATTTTACGGTTGTCATCAATACAAAATTTGTATGATTTCCAAATTTCTTACAATAATGAGAGAGAAAATGTAAAATTGTCTACACGTATTCACTTGTGTGTTCAGAGCTGGGATCAATTATTTGGAATGAATGTAGTATTTATTTGTCAATTAATTCTATTTTATATTAATTATTTATTTCGTCAATTATATCATGCATCTTAAAAATTTATTTCATCTGAAAACTTCGAAGATGATCGTAGTATATATGAACAAAGGGAGAAAGGTCAAAATGGTTAGAACAAAACTCATGGTTGCTACACTATCGTCAAAATATACCTTGTATACCATAATTGCCAAAATTGAATAGCAAGTATTATTATGATTAAAAAGAAAAATCAACCTATAGAATAAACAATGTGTATAAGAATATAACAATATTTAAATAGTTTAGATGAAGTGATCGAGCCGACTACCATATCAGCGAGCATTTATTTACAGAGGGGATCATTCAATCATTAATGTTGGATGTTCAAGTCAACTAAGATGAGCATCATTAAATCTATATTGTTACTAAAACTTGCCTTAGCAACATTATTATTATTATTATTATTATTATTATTAACAGAGAATCTCCGTTATATATGACCATTTTTCTAATATTTAAATCACATCAATTAATTTGTATTAATACAACTTCAGTTGATTTAGTTTTTTAATAATTAATACAATTTAATTTAATTTATTAAATTCACAAACAGTAATTTACAATTTGATTTGACTTTAATGTCAAATCACACTAACTCAAATTGCGAACGCCCTTATCTTCTATATTCAGTTCATATATAAATTAAATACTATAAACTTCTTAATTATTTTCATATATCATCTACACAAATTAAAGCCATTGAAAAAAATTAATTAATTCATTATATTTTACCCGGACCCTCCCCGATATTCGACTCTAGATCATCTAGAAAGGAAACATTATTAAGCTCACTTTTCAAAAAAGGAAAAAAGGGGATGATCCCAAGTTGAGTATTCTAAAATTTTGAAGTTGTCTAAACATATTTTATATTCTAAATTAAGAGATGGGAAAGGAGGTCTGGAGGGAGGTGAGGAGACGAGGGGAAGTGAGGAACGGAGCCGATGGGATGGTGAAGAAGCAGCTGAACCAAAAGACTCAAAGGTTTTCGAAACTTTGGAAAGCAAGAGACGAGAATGAAGCACAAAAAGTTACATTCTTTTTCAACAACATTCCAGAAGAGTGTAGCTTTGATTTTTTGAGGAGAAAGTTCGGTTCCGTGCGAGAACCGACAGACATCTTTTGTCCAAGAAAGAGAGACAAAAAAGGGAAGCCTTTCGGTTTTGTTCGCTTCGAACACGTTGAAGATAGGGACGGTTTGCTGGAACAACTTAATAAGTTGTGGATTGGGAGCTATAAAATTAGGGTGTTCAAACCGAGATTCGAGAGAGAAGTAAAGATCCAAGGAAGTAAAGGGAAGGGATTCAAAGCTGATGCAGGTAGAAAGACGGAAAAAACAAAGGTTGTGCATGCCGCAAAAAGGATGATGGGGGTTTCTTTTAAGGAGGTGCTCACTGGATCCAAAGAAGGGGAGTCAGGATCTTCGGATTTGCTTCAGTTCAAAACTTCGAATGAGGAAACACGATGGCTAGATGGAGCCTTCACGGGTTTCATCAAAGATGAGTTCTTGTGGGAAGAGATTAAAGAAGAAATCAATAGCGAAATTGCTGGGAAACTGAAGGTGACAACGATGGGAGGAAATTTGGTGTTGATACGTAGTGTCTGTGACGCGCCAACAGAAAAAGTTTTAACGGAGATGGATGAATGGAGTGAGTTCTGGTTTCAATGGAAGAGGAAATGGAACGTTGTGGATGTGTTTCAACAACGAGTGGTGTGGACGAGGTGGGTCGGGATCCCACTACATGCATGGAATCATCGTTTCTTTGAGTTGGCAACTGCAAAGTTCGGTCGGGTATTGAAGATGCATGAGAAGACGAAAGAAAAAGAAAAACTGGATGTTGCTTTGATTCAAATCTCCACGGGCCTTAGATCCATTGATCAAGTGACGGAGTGTTGTATTAATGGAGCAAGGTTCACGTTTCGCATTGAGGAAATTCACGAGAATCCTTTCTCTTCCATGCTCGGAGAGACGGATTTCGAGGATTCGGGATCGGATGCAGGATGGTCGAGCGGGGAGGAGTCCATGGATCCGGCAGCTGCAACCATCGGAGATCAGAACGAGAGCGGTGAAAGGGATGATGATGTTTCGGTTCTCCAAGAAATCAACGTTTCGTCTCATTCGATCCATGCAGACACGTTTGTCGAGGAAACCAATTATGAGGGGACGTTGGTAGGAGGATCGAAAATGCTTTTAAATTTGGTTGGGGCCGAAGGTGAGAGTCAGCCACTCGTTAAGGATGGGCAGATGGACTGCCACGCTTTTCAAAGTCCAAACCAAATTTTTGAGGAACAAAACTGGGCCGACTCTCAGAAGGTACAACAAAAAAGCCCAACTGGTGGCTTTACTGGTGTTTCTCTTGATGGGCCAGGAAGAAACGTTTGTGAGGGAGGTCATACCTTAATGTCGACCCAAACGCAACGAGAGAAGAGAAGCGCTATTCTGGAAAGGGAAGAAGCAGTTTCAGTTGTGTACATGGAAAATCAAGGTGCCAAAAATGTTGCAGATGACACGGCGTCGAAAGAGGAAGGGCAAAGGATCGAAAGGAATGAGCCGCCGATTTTCAGCTACGAGGAAGGAAGTTGTTCAAACCAAAGTAAAAGGTGTGGGGATCGAAATTCAAAAGGAAAAAAAGGGAGAGAAAAGAAAAAGAATAGAAACAGGGAGAAAGAGAAATGGGAACACTTCATTTCAGATTTAGAGCCAATTGATGGAAGGGGGGAGGAAGTGGCAGAGCAGGAAAGAGATGGGGAGAACGAAGAAGGGCAGGAGACGACAATTGGGGAGCAAAGTTCAGGTCAACAGATCTGGGATTTTGGAAAGAAGATCGGGCTGTCAAGTCGAATTCCAGACGAAGATGTTGCTCGACAGATTGAGGTGCAAGGTAATTTTCTTTCTTGCGAAAATGCTGGGAGTATTTTGAGGAATGTTTAATGAATTTGTTATCTTATAACATTCGGGGCTTGGGGAGTGTTGCGAAGCAGAGAGATGTTACTGATTTGGTGAAAGGGCAGAAGATCGATTTTTGTTGCTTACAGGAGACAAATATGGAGGTGTTTAGGGACTTGTTCTGTAAATCTTGGTGGGGGTCTAATTATACAGACATAGCGATTAGGAATTCGGAGGGAAGGGCTGGAGGAATTGTTTGCTTGTGGAATAGGGAGGTGTTTGAAGCCTCTAGTACGTGGGATTTACCGGGGGCGGTGGTGGTGAATGGTAGGTACAAGGAGGGTGATATCTTATGTTGCATCATCAATGTGTACGCACCAGTCGGCTCAGGGGAAAAGCGGATCTTGTGGGATGCCTTAAGCTCAATTGTGGAACAAAATACGGATATGAGTGTCTGTATCTTGGGAGACTTTAACTCAGTTAGGAGGAGGGATGAACGTGTGGGCAGTGGGGAGGCGTTTGGAGTGGCTGATGCAAGAAGTTTTGAAGAATTCATTCGGGGGAACGATCTGGAGGAAATTAAAACTCAAGGTCGGAAATTTACCTGGTATAAACCAAATGGAAAGTGCAAGAGTAAGATTGATCGCTTCCTCGTTAATGAGAATTGGCTGGCTGCTTGGGAAGGGACGTCGGCACGAGGACTTCAACGTTCAATTTCGGATCATTGTCCGATTATTCTCACTACAAGATCGGAAGATTGGGGACCAAGACCTTTTCGATTCCTCAATGCATGGGTGAATCATTCGGAGTTCGAGGAGATGGTCAAGCAGGTGTGGACGGTGACTAATGTGGGGGGATGGAGTTTTTTTGTGGTTAAGGAGAAATTGAAGAAAGTTAAAGAGGCCTTGAAGGTGTGGAATCGGACTTCTTTCGGTGACATTGACTACAAAATTCAAGAACTTCAGAAGGAACTTCAAGAGAAGGATAAGGTGGACGAGCAGAGAGGTCTTGAAGAATCAGAGGTGATTAGGAGAAATGAGATTCAAGCCCTGCTCTCCCTTCAACTCAAGAATAAGCAGATGATGCTGCAACAGAAAGCCAAACTCAAATGGCTCAAAGAAGGAGACACAAATTCGGGTTTTTTCCATAGGGCAATTCGTGGGAGACGGATTAAAAACGAGATTGGCGGAATGCTCTTTGAAAACTCGTGGATATCTAAACCGGAAGAGGTTAAAGCAAGAGTGAGAAATCATTTTGAAGCTTTTTTCAAAAGGAAAGAACGACAGATGCCTGATTTCCCCTTGGACTTCATGAGGAGGAGAATTTCAAATGAAGAGAGGCATTGGCTGATCAGGGATTTTCATCTGGACGAGATTAAAGAAGCAGTGTGGAGCTGTTGTGGAGACAAGAGTCCGGGACCCGATGGATTTAACTTCACATTCTGGAGAGCGGCGTGGCACGTGGTTAAAGAGGACTTACTCCAGGTTTTGAAGGAATTTCACGAAAATGGGAACATACCGAAAGGTGGTAACGCCTCTTTTATTGTTTTGATTCCGAAGAAAGAAGGGGCTGGGTCGATCGATGATTTTCGCCCAATTTCTCTTATCACCAGCTTGTATAAAATTGTGGCTAAAATCCTGGCTGACAGATTGAAGAGGGTTATGGGGTCGATCATTTCTGATAATCAAAGTGCGTTTGTCAAGGGTCGCTTCATCCTGGATGGGGTGGTTATCCTGAATGAAGCTATTTTTGAGGCAAAAAAGAAGAGAGTGGGCCGTATTTTCTTCAAGATTGACTTCGCAAAAGCATACGACTCTGTGCAATGGGATTTCTTGGATATGCTTCTCAGTCGACTTAATTTTGACGGACTTTGGAGGAAGTGGATTAAAGGGAGTCTTGAATCTGGAACGGCAAGTGTATTGGTGAACGGGTCATCGACGGGAGACTTCAAAATGGAGAGAGGTTTGAGACAGGGTGACCCGTTGTCACCTTTCCTTTTCCTTATCGTGGCAGAAGGCCTCAACGAGTTCATTGAAAGAGCAGCGGAGAGGCAGCTCCTGGTCCCGGCGAAGATTGGCAAGGATAAAGTGCTGATTTATGCTTAATTTACACTATTTTTAGGGGTTTGTTTGTGCGTGTTTTAGGATAATCTTCTGGAATTTGGTGTGTTTTATGGTGTATTCTATGCTTTGCAGGAGATTTAGGCTTACCAGATGAAAGAATACAATTTTGGATGATTTTTGCGATTTTTAGGTGTTTTGGTCTGCAGAGCAGCGAAATCATCATTCCTCTGGAAGACCAGAGAAGTCAAAGCCCAGATCAGCGAAGTCAAAAGCCAGTCCAGAGAAATCCGCGGAATGCAGAGAAGTCTCGCCAGAGAAATCAACTCGGTAGAGAAGTCAAAAGCCAGAGGAGTCGCGAGGCCAGAGATATCAATGCCAGAGGCGATACCATTTCTCTGGCGAAGTCAGAGAAATCAAGGCAGAGAAGTCAAGAAGTCAGAGCAAAAAAACCAATCGCCAGAGTCAGAGGAATCACCTATTCCTCTGCCGAGAAGTGCCAGCATCAGAGAAGTAAAGTCAGCGCTCAAAAGTCAGAGAAGTCGCCATTCCTCTGGGGATAGCACTCCGCTGGCGACCCATCTCTCTGGCGAGGCCAGAGAGATCACCCATTCCTCTGGCGAGAGCCGCGAATCAGGCAGCGAGAGTGGGAGTGTTTTCAGTGCGTGCATCCAGCTGGAAAGTTGCCTTGTTTTACACGATCGATTCTATTACCTTTAGAATTCTATTTCCTTTTGGAATTCTACTTTGCATGGCAACTCCTATGGTGATTTGAAGGAAATCTGAAGCTTATAAATAGGTCCTCTTTTGACCTAAGGCACATCATCAGACGGCACACACCCGACACCTCCGAACCCTAGACTTAATATTTTCCGTTTTTTAGCTTTAGAATATTTTAGCTTTCTAGTTTTCAAGGCTTGGATCAAGTTGAAGATTCAAGTCGCTACTTCAGTTTTTATTCGGTTTTTATATAATTCAGTTTTTACAATTATGTTCTTCTCATTTATGTTTAAGTTTTATTTCAGCATGTCCGGCTAATTTCCTTTAGCTGATTCTAGGGTTTGTAAATAGTTGATTGAATTTATGTGATTTATTTGTTAATACCTTTGTGCCTTCCAGTTTATGATTCATAATTCCTGGTGCTTAATTTCTTGTGAATTATCTGATCAATAGTTTGCATGTTTAGCTATTCGGTTTGAGACCTAGCGGAGATAACTGTTTAGCGGATTCAGGAATGTATGATATGATTTTAATCTTGAGACCTAGCGGAGATAGGTGGATCATAGGGAGCTATTCTTAGGAGCTATTGGGAGTTAGTATATTTTCTTGAGACCTAACGGAGATAGAGAATTTACTAATCTACGATCGTTGCTGCTCTAGCGAGAGTAATTGATTACTTAAGTGATCTCTCATCATAACTGGATTAAACTGGTACATAGGGTTAATAGATTTATTGCGTAGATTTAATTAATGAATTTACTACCCTAGGATCAGTTGTCTTTCATATTTGATTTTTCCTACGATCTTTTAATTATTGTTATTTGAGTTTTAGTTTAAAGTTAATTAAACCTTCCTTCTTTCGTTTGCCTGAATATTATTAGAGTTTAATTAGGATTACTTAGAGTGATTTGTCATAATAGTCCCTGTGGATACGATACTCGGTTACTTAATTTGTGCTACAATTACACCGTGTTAGTTGCGGTAATTTGTTGCTAATAATTTAGTGATCAACTTTTTGGCGCCGTTGCCGGGGACTATTTAGAATTTACTTTAATATTTCTGATTAGACTTAAGCATTATTTCAGGCGTTATAAGTTTTAATTTTATTTTATTTTTAGTTTTTAAAATTTCTGTTTTTGTTTGTTGTCTCAGGCGTGTATGATCACGAGATCCAAAGGAAATGAACATCTAGTGCCTTTGAACTTGGAAATCGAAAAGCAATACAAAAGAGACAACCGCGAAAAGAAAAAGCTAGCAATGGCAGAGAATAACATGGACCTTCAAACTCTTGTGGAAGTCGTGACAAACCTTCAGAGGCAACTAGATGAAGAAAGAGAGCGCAACCGGGCTCCTCCACCAGAGCCACCACTGAATCACATGTATCAGCCTCGAGTTGATCAATTTCAAGGAGGCAAATGGGGACCAACTGTGCAAGCCAACACATTCGAGCTGAAGCCGGGATTGATAAACATGGTGCAAGCTGAGCAGTTTAGTGGAGCGGCTTCTGAAAATCCGCATGCTCACATTACCCAGTTCCTAGATATCTGCGACACTATTAAGCAGAATGGAGTGCCACCTGATGCCATCAGAATGAAGATGTTTGGATTCTCTCTCAGGGACAGAGCGAAGGAGTGGTTCAAGAGTCTGGACAGAGGTGCTATTACTGGATGGGAGGATTTGTGTAGAGCTTTCCTAGCAAAATACTTTCCTGCCTCTAAAGCTCAGAAAATCATTGCGGAGATTTCTCACTTTTTCCAGCTAGGAGATGAGACCATTCATGATGCCTGGGAAAGATTTCGTGAGCTGCTCAGGAACTGTCCACAACATGGTTTCACGGAGGATCAGCAAATCATTCACTTTTATAATGGTTTGACTGGTCTGACAAAAAGTATGGTGGATGCCACTGCAGGTGGATGTCTTCTCCATAGAAACACAAAGGAGGCATATCGTGTGATAGAAGAGATGGCCTCCAACAGTTATCAATGGCCGAATGACAGAAATTCCACGAGAAGAATTGCAGCTGTGAATGAGGAGAGAAATGATTTTAAGGAGAAATATGAAGCTCTTCAAAAGCAGTACGAGATGGAGAGAAAGACACTACTAGCTAAAATTCCTCAGCAGCCAAGTTTACCTGATGTGTCGCAACTGGAAGACGCTAATTATGTCCAGCGGCAGTACCAATTTAATAGATCAAACTATCAAGGACATCAGGGCGGCAACCCACCGTACATCCAAATAATAGGAATCATCCAAATTTTTCCTATTCAAATCCCAACAATGCTTTGCAACCTCCACCTGGATTTTCCGTTTCTAGTGGGGGAGTCATCAATGAGCCAAAGAAAGATTCAATGGAGGAAATGATGAAGCAAGTATTGGTGAAGGTCACTGGGATGGAGACAAACTCGGCAAACTTGGGAACCAAAATATTCAACATGGAGCAAAATGTGTCAGCACTTTCTAAACAGGTGCAGATGCTAGAGAATCAAGTTGGACAAATGGCTAACCAAGCAGCTGCACAGCACAAGCCGGGCCACTTTCCCAGCAACACTGAAATTAATCCCAAAAATCAGTGTAATGCAATTCACTTGAGAAGCGGGACCCAGTATCAGAATCATCCGGAGCAGAGGGATAGGCCAGAGCAGAGGGATCAACCAGAGCAGAGGGCTCGGCCAGAGCAGAGGAGCCAGCCAGAGCAGAGGAGCCACCATTCCTCTGCAGAGCAGCGGGACGGCAAGAATGGAAAGGAGACAAATGTCGAGATTGTTGAGGAGGATGACTTGGAGACGATTGTGCGCGAGTCACCGTCAACTTCTAAGGCATCGTCGAAAATCTCTGATGCTAAGAAGCCTAATCTTACTCCTACGTTTCCCGGGCCAGAGTATAAACCTGTAGCACCCTTCCCGAATAGCCTGGCAAAACCGAAAATGGATCAGAAGTTAGCCAAGTTCATGGAAATGTTTTCAAAGCTTAACATCAACATTCCCTTACTTGATGCTTTAAGAGATATGCCAGGTTATGCCAAGTTCCTCAAGGATGCGGTCTCCAACAAAAGGAAGTTGGGGAAATATGAGATGATTAATCTCTCCGAGGAATGCAGTGCAGTGCTACAAAGGAAGCTACCATTGAAGCAAAAGGATCCTGGCAGCTTTACTATAGCTTGTGTGATTGGAGGGCAGAATTTCTCCCGCGTTCTTTGTGACTTAGGGGCAAGCATCAATTTGATGCCTCTCTCTATTTTTAACCGGTTGGAGATCGGAAATATCAAGCCTACCTCTATTGCACTGCAGATGGCCGATCGCTCCATCACATATCCCAAGGGAGTTGTGGAAGATGTTCTAGTGCAGGTGGAGCAGTTTATCTTTCCTGCAGATTTCGTAGTGTTGGACATGCCGGAGGACAAGAATACTCCACTGATTTTGGGACGTCCATTCCTAGCTACCGGCCGTGCTCTTATTGATGTGCAGGATGGAGATCTCACTTTCCGCGTCAATGATGAAAAAATGACATTATCCATCTATGATGCGATGAAAAAACCAGCCGAGCCACAAGTTGAGGATTGTAATTCAATTGATACTGTGGTGGATTTCCCTGCAGCCGTGAATGATCCTTTGGAGGAGTGCATCACACAGTCTTTATACCCTTATTCCGATCTTGATGGGGCGTGTGATGAGATCTTAGATTATATTGCAGAGCTGGAGGCCGTAGATAGACACCCCATTGATCCTGTGCCTTACATGGATATTCGCAAACCTGTTGATGGGGGGAGAAAGTTGGTGGACAAAGAATTCCCTGCGCCAGAGGAATCAGCCAGGCCAGAGGAATCATCGCCAGCGGAATCAGCATCGCCACCGAAATCAGGGTCAGAGGGATCCGCCAGAGCAGAGGGACCCGCCAGAGCAGAAGGGTCCGCGAGAACAGCGAAATCAGACAGAGCTACGGCCACACCCAAACTTGAGCTGAAACCGCTCCCTGAGCATTTGAAGTACAAATTTTTGGGTGACAATGAAACTTTTCCTGTCATTGTCTCTGCTTATTTAGCTCCGTTGGAGTTGGAAAAGTTAATGCGAGTTTTAAGGAAATACAAGTCAGCTATAGGATGGTCTATTTCTGACATCAGAGGAATTAGTCCTTCTATTTGCATGCATCGTATTCTATTGGAGCAAGAATACAAGCCAAAGGTGCAGCCCCAGCGACGACTAAATCCAGCAATGCAAGAAGTTGTGAGAAAGGAGGTGCTGAAGTGGTTGGATGCCGGCATTATCTATGCCATCTCTGATAGTGAGTGGGTGAGTCCCACTCAAGTTGTCTCCAAGAAGGGAGGCATGACAGTAGTTAAAGATGAAAAAGACGAGCTCATAGCTACGAGGCTGGTCACAGGATGGCGCGTGTGCATTGATTACCGAGCTTTGAATGCAGCCACACGTAAGGATCACTTTCCTTTGCCATTTATTGATCAGATGCTTGACCGATTGGCAGGATATGAGTATTACTGTTTCTTGGATGGATACTCGGGCTACAATCAAATTATGATAGCCCCAGAGGATCAGCATAAGACCGCGTTTACTTGTCCCTATGGCGTTTTTGCTTTTAGGAGGATATCTTTTGGTCTTTGCAATGCTCCTGCCACTTTCCAACGCTGCATGATGGCGATTTTCCATGGGTTGATTGAAAATATCATGGAGGTATTCATGGACGATTTCTCTGTCTTTGGATCTTCCTTTGATAAGTGTCTGGACAATCTTGCTCAAGTATTGCAGCGCTGTGAGGAGACGGCACTCGTGCTAAATTGGGAAAAGTGCCACTTCATGGTCCGTGAGGGTATTGTTTTGGGGCATAGAGTCTCCGCACAAGGATTGGAAGTGGATCGTGCTAAGATCGTGGCCATTGAAAAGTTGCCGCCACCTACTTCCGTGAAATCAGTGCGAAGTTTTCTTGGGCATGCAGGATTTTATAGGCGTTTCATCAAAGACTTCTCCAAACTGTCCAAGCCACTCTGTGCTTTACTAGAAAAGGATGTGAAGTTTGACTTCACCAATGAATGCCGCGCTTCTTTTGAAAAGTTGAAAGCTGCGCTGATCTCTACGCCAGTGTTGATCACGCCGGATTGGAGTGCTCCATTTGAGTTGATGTGCGATGCTAGCGATTGGGCCGTGGGAGCTGTGTTGGGGCAAAAGAGAGACAAGTTATTCAAGGTAATTTACTACACTAGTAAAACTTTGGATTCTGCTCAGAGGAATTACACAACCACGGAGAAGGAGCTGCTAGCTGTGGTGTATGCATTTGACAAGTTCCGTTCTTATTTGATTGGAACTCATTCAATTGTCTACACTGATCATGCCGCCATCCGCTACTTGTTCACAAAGAAGGACTCCAAGCCCCGTTTGATTCGATGGATCTTGTTGCTTCAAGAATTTGATATGGAGATCCGAGATCGGAAAGGTTGTGAGAACGTGGTAGCTGACCACTTATCTCGTTTGGAGAATCCAATCGAGGGGGATGATCCAAAGATGGCCATCAATGAATTTTTTCCCGATGAGCAGATTTGGACTGCATCGCCAGAGAACTCCATCATTCCTCTGGCTGCCTCGCCAGAGAACTCCATCATTCCTCTGGCTGCCTCGCCAGAGAACTCCATCATTCCTCTGACT